>NC_090250.1:53810220-53895220 GCF_037325665.1 Littorina saxatilis | reverse complement strand
ACACGAGGTGTTCCCTGGTGGAACCTCGCCCACAGCTTCTATCGCCAACAGTCTCGTCCTGTTCTGGCACGGGAACATTCCCAGACTGGAAAGTTCTGAAACGGCGCCAGTAAATTACGTTATGGGGAGGCGGCTGATAGATATGATGCATGGATGTCCATTAGCAAAGTTTTGGCTTTGGGAGGAAAGTGAATTATCTGAACGAGTATATGGGTGCTTGCGAGGAGATTTAATTATGTTTGGACGCATGACGCTGAGTTGGTTTTGCAAGTGATATTCGCGTTAGAAGATTCAAGGGCGATGCTTCAACAATGTCATAATGCAATGTTTTTGAGTGAATGTTTCACACATCGAATCTGAGTTAAGGGTGTGAGTGTGCACTCGATTACAAAACCACAATCGGGTAAAACACTCCATAAAAAAGCATGATTTATGAACTTGGTCATTGCATTCAGATGGCCATGATGACACACAAAGGCTCCATTCATTTTCTCCTACTCACAGCAAAACCAAAATAACAGCAGAAACTTGAAAGCCAAAATGAGTAGACAACCAGTCGGGGAAACACAAGGGAAATAAAAAAAATAACAAAATAACGATAGATCAAAGGAAAGTCCTGCAAACAACAAAACAAAAATAACGCAAGCAAGTCTTTGATCTTTAGTCGCGTGTTTGGCTTTCAAACATAACTTTCAAAGCAAGAGATAAAAACCAAACAACAGCAGTGTTTGATCTATTACAAAAATAACCCGATCATTGTCGATGTAAGCAAAAACAGAAGAAAACAATTGTCAGGTCACACACAAGAGCTGATAACATGCATCAACAAACTAATTGTGTAGCTACATCCAATTACTGTGTTGTAACAGAAAACAGGATGGGTGCGAGAAACAGCTTTGGCTGGCTCCCACTCGATTGCGTCGTAGCAAGGACAACATCGCACCGGGCTTCACAACTTCCTGGGGGAAATCATTGGCGATGATCGAGCTTCAACGAGGCATATTGCTCGTCCGTATTGGGGATGGGTGATCAACGGAGGGAGGGAATGGGGAAAAGAAGACATTATATTGGTGATTAGTTGGATATATGTTGTTTCTGGCAAACACAGGGGAGGAGAAATTGAGAGAGGTAACACATGGACGAGGTTGGGGGGGGGGGGGGTCGGAGGGTTACATCATATATATAAATTTGTGTTTAAATGTGTGTGTTTAAATGTGTGTGTGTGTGTGTGTGTGTGTATGTGTGTGTTTGTGTGTGTGTGTGTGTGTGTGTGTGTGTGTGTGTGTGTGCGTGTGTGTGTGTGTGTGTGTGTGTGTGTGTGTGTGTGAGTGTGTGTGTGTGTGAGTGTGTGTGTGTGTGTGTGTGTGTGTATGTGTTAGTGTATGCATACGTGTGTGTGGGGTGTCTGAGGGGGTAGCGGAGAGCCACCAGCGAGTTCACATTACTTGTTTTTAATTGTGTTTCAATGGTTGTCAGCAAGAAAGAAACGTTAGCTTACGTCCAGCATTCTACTGTTTGCATACACACAACTGACAGTCAAACAGACAGACGGACATGCATACCTACTCAGAGAACAAGAAAAGAAGAATTCTTTGTGAAATGTGAGACATTGAGAAATGTAGATACGGCTTCACGAAGGAAGGGCGATAACCCGTTGTAGATGTTTCGTTTGGGTAGATGAATCTTATAACTGTTTCAGTCATATACATTGCCGCTAGTGCATGGCAAAATCGTCGTGCATTTATCAAAATTAGATTCAAACGAGCTTCAAAGAGAAATTCGTTTGACAAGAAGCTGTGTTACTGAATAAATATGCTGCTAAAAAAAAGAAACGGTTAAACAGGAGGTGCAGAGTGGCTCAAGAGGCGAAGAGATTTGCCGAGAAATTGTGTGTTTGTTTGTATGTTTGCTTGTATGTGTGTTTGCATGTCTGTATGTTGTATTGTTTGTCTGTTTGTTTGTTTGTTTGTTTGTTTGTTTGTTTGTTTGTTTGTTTGCTTGCTTGTTTATTTGTTTGATTGATTGTTCAATTAATGAAGTTTTATTTATTCTAACAATACCATTTTTGGATATATTTTACTCTTGGTATTACATATCCGTCATTCATTCTTAAACATTCGTTGGCATTTCCAGTGTTAACTATGGGGTTTTTTTTCTTGAAGGGGGGGGGGGGGGGCGTGGGGGGGGGGGGGGGGGTATGTACGCTTCTTCGCACACTAACTGAAAGAAGACCTGTTGACAAGTGCAATCATAATTATTTAATGTGTCATTGTGCATACATCAAAATGTATGTTGTTTATTTTACATGTTGTTTATTTTACATGTTGTTTATTTTACATGTTGTTTATTTTACATGTTGTTTATTTTACATGTTGTTTATTTTACATGTTTTCTCTTAGGTTCTTCCTTCCCCTCATCCATTCATTCATGTATTCGTTGATTTATATATGAATGATTTATGTATCGATTAATGTATTGGTTTTATTTGTTCACTCATCTATTTATATATAATTATGTATTAATGCATTTACCTATTCACGTCGGGTTTAGCACGCACATTAATGAGTTAATTGGCTATTTACTTACTTGTTTAGTTATTTCTGTGGGGTTTAATTTGCTCCTTTTTGCTCTCCCTCTTGTCAAGTCTTCTCTCATTTTGCCTTGTTCATTCTTTTCTTAATTCGATGTCTTTCCTCTTACTTTGTTGTTCTGTTTTAAGCAATATGTCGTCCACCCATCCCAATTGTTTCAAGTCTTAGCCAGCATAGAGGGAACAATTCCGTGAATGAATAATTAAAGATGGTGCTGGCGCATAGCGCCTAGTCCTCGAGTACAGATCTCACCGGAGGGAGTTAAAAAGTCTCACCCGCATCCATCATGGCCGCGCACCACCTTCCTGCTTTTACCGAGGGAGGGGCAAAGCTTAGTAGAACAGCGCAGCGCGTCTTAAACAGAGAGGGAAAGAGTACAGCGCGCGAAATGTTCTGCAAGAATGTGTGTGTGAGTGTGAGTGTGTGTGAGTGTGTGAGTGTGTGAGTGCGTGTGTCACTGACTTAGCCTCCCTCTTGCTGTGAAATACTCGAAAACAAATTGATTTTTGGGGCTCGCAGGAGGGAAGGGGGGGGGGGATATAGAGAGAGTGTTGTGTTGAGATTAAATGTGAGGCTATTTCCACGCCCTCGCCTTTTTGGCTGGTGTTTGTGATGACTTCATAGTACCCTCGTTTGAACGACCAACATGGCTGCGTATCCGGTCATTAAAAAGACTTAAGAAATCGTTGACCTAAAATACGTGCTTGGGATTTTGGAGTGTAAACGATCTATCAATGTCGTTAAGCTTGTGTTTAAAGTCATTAGAAAACTTGCAACTTGTTTTTGACGCAGCTGTATGAATAAACCTAGGGTTGTTTTTAAGCTTGGAATTATATTAGTAGGGGAAAAAGTAGAAGAAAAACACTCCTTTCTTGAGAAAATGCCACAACAAATGTCTTGCTTTCACAAACGAAAGGCACATTTTTGGGTGGTGAATTAGGTTTCATTTTCAGCATAAAAAATCCAGTAAAGTTATTGACTTTCACAGCCATTTTTGAGAGCAGTAATTCCGGTTCCAGAGAGAGAAAACAAAAATATTCTTGTAGAATGTGTTTTATCAACGAACCTACTCTCTTGAAACTGTGTCAGCTAACAGCTTCCATTCTCTTAGGTCTGTTTAGCCAAAGATCACACTCCTCAGCCGTATTGTTTTTTAATTAAACCAGAGGAAAAAACAAAACAAATTAAACACAAAAACAGTAATCCCTTGGACTACGGAACAAACGAAAACAACGACTGAGAAAAAAAAAACACAAACAAGACTCAGAAAGGACAACGTTTGGACTTGTGTGTGTCTCTGCGTTCTACGGGAGAGAACTCTTGCCAGCACGACAGAATTCCCCTGCAGTTTCGGCGATCAAGGCTCGACAGGCTGAGGTTGTCTGGGAAACTGGGACATGGCGTCGGTCGCTGCAGCAGTGATGGCGGGGTTGCTGCTGTTGTTGGTGCTATTGCAGCGAACTATGGCGGTGGAAATACCTATCGGTGAGTCGATGTTTGTGTTGGTAGATGCTAAGTGTTGTGCAATGTGTAAGGATTGAAATTGCTAGTGGCAGGGATTATGAAAGTGTGTAAAGAGTGTGTGGGAGAGTGATCAGTATGATGGTGGAAGGATGTCGCTTGCTCTTTCCGGTTTGCGTTCAACGTCGTTTAGCTGTACAGCTGTGAGCATTCGTCTCGCTGTGTGTCGGCTTTATGGCTATCAGTCGCCAGAATTCAGGGCTGTATCTGTCAGGTCTGGGGTACACTATCTTCTCGTTTTGCGTGTGTGTTTTTTCTTGTGTGGAAATACAATGCTGGTGTCAGCGCTTAGGCTTAACCACCAAACCATCACAGCTTAACACGACTGCCCTTTTCCAGTTTGCTTTTAACTGCTGTGTTTTTGAATTAACATTCACGAGTCAGACAACTCTGCATATAATTATCAATGATTCTTTGACTAAGAGAGAACAATATAATATTGAATGACTAGAAAAGGAATATTGTTTTGCTGTGTCTTACGGTGAGATATGAACGGCGCTATTTAGACACATGTTAAACTTGAGAACACTAAAAGCAATGCAGATACAGGGTATAAAGTTGACATATGTTGGACATGTTGGGACACACACACAGGCACACACACACGCACGCACGCACGCACGCACGCACACACGAACTCACACGCGCGCGCACACACGCACAGACACAATGACACAAACACACACACACACACACACACACACACACACACACACACACACACACACACACACACACACTGTGACAAATAATGTTTGCTCGCACGCACACGTACACACACACACACACACACACACACACACACACACACACACACACACACACACACACATACTCACACACATGCACGCACGGACGCACACACACACACACACGCACGCATCCCGCCCCTACACACACACACAGGAGAAACAAACTGTTTTTGCATAATATACAATTTGTATTCCAAATTGCTGATTTTTATTCTGATTGGACAGATATATTAGAACGTGTTTTGTGTAAAATGCATAGACTCAAAAAGTACATGAAGAAGAACAAAATGCATTGGCATTTAACAATGGTTCACGTTGGCCAAATGATATTTGTTTATTTTGCCTTCTGAACGGATCGAGCAGGTGTAGTAATATAAATTGATGCTTAGGCCTATCGGTGAAAAGGACAGTTGAACACTCTAGATATTTTGTAAATCACAGGTTGTCAGAGGATGTATTAAATAAATGTACATTAAATAAATGTACATGGTGTATTCCAAAGTGTGTACGGTAGAAGAAAATCAGTTAAAATGCATAGAACAATTCATAGAAGAGCACCTCCTATTTCTGTGGCTATCATTTATTGAAAATCGCACGAATCTCTCACGAATCTCTCACAATGTGTCACTCCCGTTTTCTTCGGCAGACCTCAAGCCTCATATTTTCTGGCATAAGTAAACGCTGGATTAAATATGTGATTGTTCTCCTTTTATTGTAACAGGTCCATGTGGTATTTAAGAAAACATATATATTGTAACATTCTGATTGTGATACATATAACCGTCAAGGAGCTCATTTAATGCGGTATACTGTGATGTTCTACATTATAATATTTGTTAACACCACACCGAGTTAGGGTTAGTTGCAACAGGTGAGCCTGTTAAAACAGTAACCGATGTGTTTGATATGCTTGAAATTCCTATTTTGATGTGTATTTAATAATCGTTGACAGGCAGGTTAGACGTGTCAAAGTCAATTTTCCATGTTCATGTATGTATTGTTATGGATAATAAAGTGGTGTTATTGTTATTGCTATGTTATTGTTGTATTCGCAGGAAAGAACAGTTTCCTACTCTGACAAATCGACACAAAGAGCAGCACTAAATCTATTATCCTTTATAAAAACCAAACCAATCATTAACACTCTTTCTTTCTTTTTATCAGTATTGTAATCTGCATGTTATGTTATGCTCCGGCCTTACTTGCAGGCGAACGGTATGTTATATGTCCATCTGTCTGTTATGTCCTAATGTTGTATATATATACATGTATATATATATATATATGTGTGTCTTGTTTACTTGCCATTTACATATTTATTATACATGTTGAAGGATGAATGATGATACATTGTAGACGGATGCATGTTATTGATTAAAAGGCCCACAATGATTTGCTTGGCAAATACAAAAAAAATAAAAAATAAAAAACAAGAAGCAACGTGGCAACAATGCTTTATCTTAAATCTTGATTAATATTGATAAAAGACGGGTTTTTGTAAATTTAATTTTATATTTTTCTTTCAACATGAACTTCGATCGTTGGTTTTGTATGCACACATTTGATGTAAACAAACATTTCTGAAGAAGTTATCGCAAACATGTCCTCCGTACTTAACAGCTTAGTGTATATGGCTTGTTTAAGCTTTGGGTTCATACCTTACATTTTTGGAACCAGAGGCTACTCATTTTCTTGTTAATTGTGTCATACCATCATTGATAAACAACCCCTGCGAACCCTTCCCATGAGAATGTTATTCCAACTCACATAAGGGCAGTTGAAATAGGGCACCCTCTTCATGATAATAATAATAATAATAATAATAATAATAATAAAGATTGCTTATATAGTGCCGCTTCACAAATTTAACTATGCTCTTAGCGCTGTACATCGAGGTATAACAATTTCAATAATATAAATACAAAGATGATATTATAATAATACACATTTACAAATATCACTCACGTGCATACATCCTCGTGCACACCACGCGCATACACACTCCCACTCATTAACAAGTGCTTCCATCCCCCTGCCACTGAGATGTTCATATACCCCCCTGGACAAGCTCACACCATGTCCGTCTCCTCTCTAGACTGTACATACACTCAGCAAGAAAAAGAAAGACTAAATGCAAATTTCATACACAACCATATAGCTCAATCAAAGCTGAAGCAACTATACAACAAACAAAACAAAAAAATTGTTGGTAGTGTCGTCTATCGAAATAATTGTTTTCAATGAGAAAAAATGATATCGAATGAAATTAAGGATCCTATTGATGAACATAAATAAAATTCGCCATGTGTCAATCGCATTGGTTTTTATTGCAAATGTGGGAGTGATTCATTTTACATGAGAGGGAGAGACACAGACAGACAGAGAGATAGAGAAAAACAAAAGAGAGAGAGAGAGAGAGAGAGAGAGAGAGAGAGGAGAGGGGGGGAGAGAGATAGAGAGAAAGAGAGACAGACAGGCAGACAGACAGGCAGACAGACAGATAGACAGACAGACATAGAAAGATAGACATAAACAGAGCTGTGGAGAGACAGAGAGAGAGAGAAAGAGTTAGAGAAAGACAGCGAGAGACCGAGACAGAGATACACAGAGACAGGCAGAGACAGGCAGAGACAGGCAGAGACAGGCAGAGATAGGCAGAGATAGGCAGAGACAGGCAGAGATAGGCAGAGACAGACAGAGACAGGCAGAGACAGGCAGAGACAGGCAGAGATAGGCAGAGATAGGCAGAGACAGGCAGAGACAGACAGAGACAGGCAGAGACAGGCAGAGACAGGCAGAGATACACAGAAACAGAGGCAGAGACAGGCAGAGACAGGCAGAGACAGGCAGAGAGAGATTGTGATGAGTGAGGTAAGAGTGACAATTAAGGCTTGTAGGGGTTAAGCGTGTGCTTATGAACATGGACGAGTTTTTTGTGTTTTTGTTTTTGAGGGAGAAAAATAAAATTTAATGCTCTTTGCTCATCGGACATTTAAAATAACTTTTGTGCAAACAAACATCGGTTGGCATAAGAAAACTCATGAAAAGATGTTTACAACAACTTGCAAGTAAATTTTTCAGATAATATCTTGAGTTTTTGTTTGAATTTCTCGATAACTGTTACAACATTATTAAAGACGCACTGTTGCGATCTGAAATGAATTGATTGTTTAGTCACACTATCTGCAGTGGACTAGGATAAATTATGGGATTGCATTAAGCTCGAAAGCTTAAACATTGATTAGCTATTTGGTTTACTAAAATCCCGCTTGCACTTTGAATAACAATCACAAATCAAACAATAAGCAAGAACAATAACAAGGCGGAGAATGACAAGAACAATAACAAGGCGGAGAATGACAAGAACAATAACAAGGCGGAGAATGACAAGAACAATAACAAGGCGGAGAATGACAAGAACAATAACAAGGCGGAGAATGACAAGAACAATAACAAGGCGGAGAATGACAAGAACAATAACAAGGCGGAGAATGACAAGAACAATAACAAGGCGGAGAATGACAAGAACAATAACAAGGCGGAGAATGACAAGAACAATAACAAGGCGGAGAATGACAAGAACAATAACAAGGCGGAGAATGACAAGAACAATAACAAGGCGGAGAATGACAAGAACAAACTTGAGACACAGAGCCTAACGTAAATGGAAGTTCTAAGATCACGCAAACAAACAATTGCTCATTCAGTTCCCGAACAAGCAACACTCTGACTGTCCAAGGTATTAGTGAAACTGAGCAACAGGAAAAATATGGGTTTTCTCATTTGTTACAGAGAAACAGAGTTGTATTTTGATAAGGTAACATGAGAGCCCGGTGTTTTGCAGTAGTGTGACCCAATGAACTTTTGAAGACATTCTCTTGAGCAAAAGATGCTTAAACAACATACGAAAAAACGAATCATTCTGTAATTCTTACTTTGGAAAATGTTAGCTTGTGACTACACACTGACCTGGCACCAGGTGTGGGCTGATTCCTATTGAGGGGATTCATTTCAAGAGGTACAGCAACTGTAGATGAAACACAACGCACGCGTTTTTTTGTTTTAATTTTAAGATCAAACGGTGTAGATGCCAACATTTCAGCATTGTCTCTCCCTTTTTTTGTTACACCCGCTGAGCCGGATGCTGCGTGTTAGTATTCTAGGAATCTGACATACCCCCCCCCCCCCCCTCACACACACACACGCACACGCACATGATTGCCCCCCCTTTAACTATTAGGTGGTGTATGATCTACACAGGGTAAAAGGATTACAATACTGACATGCTAACCTAATTAAGTCAGATACTGAACCGATGGTTTTTGTTTCTGAAAGTGATTGGCAGATTTAGAAAATGTGAATGATGCCTGGCGATAAACTACGTGAGTGTGTGTGTGTGTGTGTGTGTGTGTGTGTGTGTGTGTGTGTGTGTGTGTGTGTGTGTGTGTGTGCGTGCGTGCATGCATGCATGCATGCGCGCGTGCGTGCGGCGTGCGTGCGTGCACGGGCATGTGTGTATCAATGTGAGAGAGAGAGAGTGAGAGTTGCCTTTTTGCCATTTTCGATCGGGAAATAATTACATACTGCAATTAACTTCAATTTACTGTTGAAATGGCAAGGGAGTACTTTGGTGTTAGGAGAAGGGTGTCAGAGAAGCTGCAATTTGATTTGAAGTTCGGGCGATGCACCACATGTTCCTTACCAGTACAGGCCTGGGGATGTTCAAGTTATCTGTTTGATGCGTGTGACAACATTGAGATAAGACTAAGTATCGTTGACTTTTCATGGAAAATAAAAGTTACCAGAAATTCTAATAACTTTTTTTTTTTTTTGGGGGGGGGGGGGGTCGAAAAAGGTTGAAAAGTCGTGGTTACATCTGCTTTATTAAAATTAGTAAGCTAACATAAGCACAGGTTGGGTGATTCTCATATCACATCTGTTAATGTGACACGATATTGCAAGTATACCAACCACAGACGCGTATAACACACGTGGTCTATTTCTGTAGGTTTAACGTGTCAGTTCATCTTCGCCATAACCCTCAGATTGCAAAGGCAAAAGCACACACATGTTACATGTTTGAAACAGAACTAATGAGAGAGTGACAAGTGATCGGCAACATTTTTGTTAACGCTTACCTCTTATTCTTTTTACATTTAGTCAAGTTTTGACTAAATGTTTTAACATAGACGGGGAATCTAGACGAGGGTCGTGGTGTATGTGTGTGTGTGTGTGTGTGTGTGTGTGTGTGTGTGTGTGTGTGTGTGTGTGTGTGTGTGTGTGTGTGTGTGTGTGTATGTGTGTGTGTGTGTGTGTGTGTGTGTGTGGACCGATCTTTATGAATCTTGAAATGAGAGTTCCTGTGTATGATATCCCTAGACGGGTTTTTTTCTTTTTTTGATAAATACCTTTGATTACGTCATGTCCGGCTTTTAGTGATTGTTGAGGCAGCACTGTCACGCCCTCATTTTTTTAACCAAATTGATTGACATTTTGTTCAAGCAATCATCGACAAAGGCCGGATTTTGGGATTGTATTTTAGATAATTAGTATTCTTATTAAAGTTGTCATTAAAAACACTTTTTTACTTAAAGATTAAAACAAATCAATGCATTGTATTCTTCATCTTCTCCTAAATTCAAAAATCTATAGATACCTTAAGTTTACTTTAAAAACGCGCTCAGAAGTAAAGAAAATAGGTCGAGTATAATGTTTGCATGCTCCCAGAGACAAGCGTGACCCGTCTCGGTCTTCGGGGAAGTTTAGCCGAGACTATCTGAATGTAGTCTCGGCGATGACTGGTTTTTGGTGTTGATCTTTAAGTTTGATGCCTACAAATTGACTAAATGTTTTCATATCGCTTCAGGCGACTTGTTTGATTTTCTTATGAAAACTCTCTGAGAAAAACAAATGTTGTGAAAGTGATAAAAAGTGAACTAATTGGTAACCGAAAAAAACGGTCTGAAAACATCACCCGCTATTTAGCCATGACACGCGCTAATGTTTTGAAAACCGCAAAAACGCCTGTTGGACAAGGGAGAGCACTCCCCTCGTGTCACTTCAAAGGGCGTTAATATATAATCGAAGTCCATGATGTTAGCATCGGGCCAGTGCCGGGCCCTCGCAGTAGCTGCTGGCTTTTTGGGCTCGTGCCCTGAGGGTAATGAGGGGAACAGACGATCGATAACACGAGCAAGCAAGCACGCCCCTTTTTTATTTCTCTCCCTGGACTTCCTCTCTGAGAAACGCTTGCGCTTGCTCTGTGTTCTATTGAAACGATGCCACAGCTTGTCTCAAAATGCAGGGCTAAAAAGAAAGCACCGTGCCCAAAATATATGTGACCCTCCACCACGGAATGAGTCGCATGTCACCTTTGCATGATTTTCATATTTTTACATTTTCCTAAAGAGTTTTTTATGTTCTATCCAGTGGTGAAACCCGTTTTAGAAAAGAGCGAAAACTGTTTGAGTTATAAACCTGTGACTAAGGTGACCCTCACACTGTTACCAGACACTCCCCGGACTTATTTCAAGCCTGGCGCAGAACCGCGCGAGGTGACATGCGACTCATTTCGTGGTGGAGGGTCACATATGGGAATCGCTTCAAAAAAGGTATAATTATGACAAAAGGTAGCTAGAATTCGTCCATTGTTTTAATACGTAAAAACTGTTAACACTGTTTATTGGTGCAATACATTTCCCTGGAAAAACCAAAAAAAGTCTTTTCACTGTGACAGAAAAAGAAGAGAAAAAGTCAGTGCTCCGTGTATTTCTTTTCCACCATAAAAAGTACGGCCTACAGCAAAAAGAGTAAATGCCTGCCATTTGCTCCAAACAAAGTCGGAAGCTTTGGTCGTTCGCGAACAACATCGGCCAAAAAAATTTAAAGTAGCCATTTTACATTTCCGATCCTGGTGATTAAAGAGAACTCTATTTCTGTCCAGACAAGTAAAATGTCGAGACTAAAAGACGTTGACCATTAGGTATATAACTAATGTGAGCTATAACGAGGTCAGGTTTGAACAGGACATGGGACCGTTAATCCTGCTGTTCGGACACAGACAAAAGCAAACCAAAAAACCCACCAACAACCAGAACCGGCTCCTTCCTTTTTAAAAGTCGACTTTTTTTATTTCTAAAATCAGAGATTGCTACGGTCGTTGTATCGTATGTGTCTTTGTCGAATGATAATATTACTGTTATCCCACAAACAACCTGATCAGAACAGTGTTTGGTCAACATGGTGTGTGTATGTTTTTAGATAGTACAGAAAGTATAATAAGATATCTCCGTTTGTGAGTCCGCATATCTCAGAAGAAAACTGATTTCAACAACAAACAAATAACAAACACACAAAAACATGGTGTGTCCACGAGCAGGGTGATACCTTCAACGGACACGCAAACCGCACTGACCGTAGGATTGGTCAGATACGGGCAAGCGACGTGTGCAGGGTATCATACATCCCAGACTCATGTTTGAGCTGAATGTGGCTCAACGCGAAATCGCCGTATTATTTTCACATCGATGTAACATCAAGACCAAAACACAATAAACAGGATCATATCAACGTGTATGATTAATGGACGAGAAATGAAGACAAGTCCAAATCGGTATAGGGTTTCATTGTAAATCGTCTCTTCAGCTGTTGGGGGGACGGGGGGGGGGGGGGGGGGTATTATTTATTATTTGCAGCGATCATATAACAAGCGCGGGAACAAAATGATAGCTTGAAGTGAGTAAACGGAAATTAGACCGAGACAGATTGCATGCGAACACGGTGTGAAAGCATTTGCATGTTGCCAGCTCAGAGTCTGTCAAGTGTGTTTTATGGCTATTTCGCGTGCCCAAGCAAAAAAGCGTTTTGGGAATATTAGTAAGAGATGTTTTACACCATATCTGTCCCTGTCTCTGTCTCTGTCTCTGTCTGTCGTTCTCTGCATGTGTGTCTGTTTGTCTCTGTGTCTGTCCATTCCTCTCTGTCTCAGTCTCATTCTCTCTGTTTCTCGCTTCCTCCTTTTCACAATCCGCGTCTGTATTTATGTTTGTTTTGATTTTACTTCTTCTTCATTTTCTGATGATTTGATTGTTTACTAGAAAAACAAACTTACGGTTCACGTCCTCTGCACTGCTTCACATTCCTTGCTATTAGACATATTGTATCTTCCGTTTCGTCCTCTTCATCTCTTCAATAGACGGATTCCGAAATTAACTCTGATGGGTTTGTGTGGGTTCTGAAAGAGTGAATGCCCTTGCTTTTTACTCGGACAAACATTTGAGGGGCCAATCACCAGCGAGGGGTGTGTCGGGAACACGTGGACAGGAGCACATGTGAAGTTATTTGTCCGAGAAAAAGCAAGGGTAGTCACTCTTTCACACCCCATACAAACCTGACGGAGTTATTTCACAAAATTGGCTTATCAACTTCGGCACAATCCTCATGTCACACAACTCCAATAATTCAATTCAATTCAATACGACCAAACATCTTCTTTTTCTTTTGGCTCGTGTACGAAATAACATCACATAAAAACACACTCTTGCTTGATTGCTTGTTCAATTACCCTATGTACAGTATGCTTGTCTTCTCTTCAATGCAGGGTTGATTCTTCATGAAAATTCTGTCCGACTGGAGCGAGCGTTCGAGTTTGCCAGCATGGTGCTCAACCACAAGATGCTGGACCGGGAGAGCAACAAGCGATCTCACAAGATCCTCTACCATGTGGGTCGCAACAGGACGGACCTCAACGACAACTACAAGATGGGGGCTACCAGTGAGTTTTTTTTAACATTTTATTGATGGCATGACTACATTGATGTGTGTAACATTTTATTTTCTGGTTGAAGTATTTGGGAAATTGTCCATTTTTCTTCGATAACTGACCGGATGCTATTTCTTGATGCGTTCCAGCAGAATTTGTAATCTGACTAGTTAAGCTAAAGTTGAAAAAAAAGTAGAGTGTGGCAGCGGCGTATATCAAACGTAATTGTAGTACCATCAATGTCTTTTTTCTCTGTGTATTTTATTTATCATTTTATAAAAACATTTTTAGAACATAATCTTTGTAGGTTTATTGAGAATCGCTGCTCTTAACTTTCAACACTGGGTTTTTTTTCAGAACGTTTACCACATTTTGACCATGATGAGACATGTTCGCCTTTGTCCGTTGCAGTTTGCAATTTGTTCAGCGAAGGGGTGCACGCAGTAGTGGGTATCACCCACCCCTCCACCTACAACACAGTGCAGTCCTACAGCAACGCCCTGCATATACCCTTCATCCTCGCCTCCTCCACCAGACAGACGTCACGCGAGCAGTATCAGTATGACGTCAGCGTCTCGCCGCCATTGGTGGATGCCGTCATTCGTACGATTGCGAGTATTCCCCGAAACCACAAAGTATACTACGTTTATGACAGCGATGATGGTAAGTCAGACATAACCCTGTAAATGTCTACTACTGCCTCTGTTTTTTTCTGAAAAATGTTTATACACTCTTTACGAAAAACAAAATGTCTGCATTGAACACATGTATGTCAATGTTTTGACTTTGGTACTACACTATTTGGAATAATAACACTTCGTAAATGCGTTGAAATGATATATTTGTTACTGATAAAAGCTTACGATTTAACGATGCTGAATGTAAAAGGAAGTCATGACAAGGAAGATGGTAAAACGCGTTGTAAATACTCACATAAATCATTGCTATCATAACAGTGTAATGGCGGTTTTTCTTCCTTTCTTTATTGAGCTTTTAACAGTACGCTTTTCATGAAAACAGTGTTCTTTGTTCAGTTCGTCAAACCTCCGATTTCTGTTTTTTCTTAATTCATATTTCAAAGTTGAAGACTTAGTGGTAATTGTTGTGCTTGTTATTATATGAAAACTATTGTGCTGTATGTGTATTTTCCTTATTAAGTGTCCCCATAATTAGTGTTAAATGTGTGTCTTATGATCGTTTACAGGCAGGTTGGGTGCGACAAAATTAAGTTCCGTTTTAATGGAAAATATAGTGTTATTTTTGTTATTATTGTAACTATTTACATTGTATATGCCAGGTCTGTGGCGACTGCAGAAGTTGTACTAGTTCTTCCAGAAGAAGGCGAGGGCTGTTGTGGACGTTATACATGTTATTGTAACCGTTACCACTGTGCACACCAGGTCTGTGGCGACTGCAGAAGCTGTACCAGTTCTTCCAGAAGCTAGAAGGCGGAGATGGCGAGGGCTGTGGACGTTATACATGTTATTGTAACTGTTACCACTGTGCACACCAGGTCTGTGGCGACTGCAGAAGTTGTACCAGTTCTTCCAGAAGAAGGCGGAGATGGCGAGGGCTGTGGACGCCTTCAGGATCCGGGACCTCAGCAGCGCCTACAGCGTCCTCCGGAGCTTCGACCTGAAGGACAACGAGATGAAAATCATCGTCCTTGACCTCGAGTCGTCTCATGCTTACAGGACCGTCATGGAACAGGTGATGCATTGTGTGCGTGAACGACTGGATCAGAAGGAATATTGGATGCTTTTGAGAGATGTTCGCAAAGGCTGGTGTGACTGAAATGTCCCACATTTTGTTGTAGTGTATTTGTTGAATTTGTTTCATCCGAAGTAATATAATGATATAAAATGTGTAAAAACGTATGATTTGTTACGCTTCTTAGAGGCTAAGGAACTGGGTTCCAAATGGTACAGACAAAGCACAATGTGACACACGATCAAATTAAGAGCAACGTAACAAACAATTACTTGTGTTCCAGGTCATAGATGTTGGAATGAATCGGGACGAATATCACTACATCATGGCAGGAGCGGTAAGCAAGCATATTTTTGTATTCTATAGTTTTGGAAACACTTCGCTCAGAGTAAATACGTTGTAAAGAAGACAATCAATTTTGCATTTTGCTTCCTTGCACTGATGTGCCGCTACTTCAAAAAAATAGATCTTCGATGCTCTACTCTAATACAGTCCAATCATTTACTGTAAGATTGAATGAGCTGATGAAACTTGGGTCTTGTGAAAGACAAGATGTATGTGTTGTGTTCTGCCCACCGCAGCTGAGAAATGTCTTTTTCAAAAACACAAATAAATACATTTGTGAACAGACTGAAATAAATAAGTAAACTAACTAAGAATATGGCTTAGTGTGTGAGATTATTTGAAAATAGGGTGATGAGTGCTTTCTGACAAATACCTGACGTTTGCATGCATACTCCATTACTCTCTCTCGGTACCCTTGTCAATAAGAAAGATGAGCGAGGACCGGACTTATTTCAGTTCGTCCGATTGGCTGAATGGTTAATCATGCTTCAACGTTCTTGTTTCTCCACCTCGTGTTTTCAGGGAGCGATGGACCTTGCGCTGAGCTCTGACTTCTACTCGCAGTTTCTGTTCGGAGGTGTGAACATAACGGCCTTCACCTTCGTGTCCAACGACAGCGCCATGTATAGGACGTGGGAACAGCAGTGGAAGCAGTACAAAGACGAGTTCCCCGACCTCTTCCCTGTCACGGTACGCAACGTTTACTCATTTTTTATTTTTTTAGTTGGCATGTGTTTGGGTTTCAGTCGTAAGCCATAAGACATAAGATTATATTTAAACCACGTGCAGTATACAGGAATACTGCTTGGCTTGAGTAGCGGTATTGCACAATTGTTCTAGTCCTTCTCACCTGCAGTCATTATTGCCAGTCGGGCCTGTATGGTGCACTTTCGTCAACATACACACACACATAATAATTCTGTCGACTAAAAGAGGGATGTGCAAGTCGACAATATAGGAAAAAAATTTAACTTTTTCATCGGCTCGAAATAGATTTCAATGCAAAGTGTCAAACACGGAATAAAACCTGCCTAAGACCGGCGATGGTCACTACTTGCGTTTAATCTGTCAGTCGTAACTTCAAAACTATGAACAAGATAACAATGTAAATGTACTCATCATATACAAACACGAACAGCAAAGAATATGAACTGGCTTCGACAATGCGTCATCGACAGCAATAAACAATAATGTACTACACCACAAAGACTGGTGTGTACATCTACATTGTTATCTTGTTCTAGTTCATCTCACCTGCAGTGTCTTAGCCCATGTTTATGATTCAGTATTATGATTTTCAGTCGGACACAGCCCTGATGCTGGACGCAGTGCGAGCAGCATACGAGGCCATCCAGAAAACCAGGAACCTTCCCACACCCACCAGAGGGCGCACTCAGTCCAACGTCAACTGCAGACTGGACCGTCCCCATCCCTCGCTCGTGGGGGACCAGATTATGAGCAGCCTCAGGAAGGTGCAGTTGCTCTTTTGCTTGCTTCTGTCAAATGGCAGTAATTTGGTGCTTCATAATTTGTTGTTGGTACATTTAGTCAAGTTTTGACTAAATGTTTTAACATAGAGGGGGAATCGAGACGAGGGTCGTGGTGTATGTGTGTGTGTGTGTGTGTGTGTGTGCGTGTGTGTGTGTGTGTGAGTGTGTGTGTGAGTGTGTGTGTGTGTGTGTGTGTGTGTGTGTGAGTGTGTGTGTGAGTGTGTGTGTGTGTGTATGTGTGTGTGTGTGTGTGTGTGTGTTTGTGTGTGTCTGTGTGTGTCTGTGTGTAGAGCGATTCAGAGTAAACTACTGGACCGATCTTTATGAAATTTTACAAGAGAGTTGCTGGATATGATATCCCCAGCTCAATTTTTCATTTTTTCGATAAATGTCTTTTATGACGTCATATCCGGCTTTTTGTAAAAGTTGAGGCGGCACTGTCACACCTTCATTTTTCAATCAAATTGATTAAAATTTTGGCCAAACAATCTTCGACGAAAGCCGGACTTCGGTATTGCATTTCAGCATGTAGGCTTAAACATTAATTAATGACTTTGGTCATTAAAAATCTGAAAATTGTAATTAAAATTATTTTTTTATAAAACGATCCAAAATTACTTTTATTTTATTCTTCATCATGTTCTGATTCCAAAAACATATAAATATGTTATATTCGGATTAAAAACAAGCTCTGAAAATTAAAAAACAAAATTATGATTAAAATTAAATTTCCGAAATCGTTTTAAAAACAATTTCATCTTATTCCTTGTCGGTTCCTGATTCCAAAAACATATATATACATATAAATGAAATGTTTGGATTAAAACACGCTCAGAAAGTTAAAACGAAGAGAGGTACAGTAAAGCGTGCTATGCAGCACGTACAGCGCAACCGCTACCGCGCTAAACAGGCTCGTCACTTTCACTGCCTTTTGCACTAGCGGCGGACTACGGTCATTGTGAAAAAATGCAGTGCGTTCAGTTTCATTCTGTGAGTTCCACAGCTTGACTAAATGTAGTAATTTCGCCTTACGCGACTTGTTGTAGTTGTTGTTGTTTGCGAAAAATGCTTATTGTTCTATTTAGAAGAATTTGTAGAAAAATCCTGAACCTTGTTACACTGATGCTTTTTATAAAAAACGCTCGCGCTGGACCCGAGTACTCTTCAGACTGGCTCGCTCCCCCAGTATGAAAGTTTTTGTCTTGTTTAAGACCAAGTGATTGCTCTGTGTGAATTACAGGCATTCCCTTTGCTATATAAGTACATTGCATGCGAGCCGAGGATGTGCGTGGTGACTGGCCTTTCTCTTTTATTTGATCACACTGTGATTCACAGTGAAAAATATACTGCCGACCCTCTTCATAACTGGTGAACTGGTGGCCCACGAAGTTCTTTTACTGTCCTGGCTCGCGGATTCTTGCATTTATCACGCCCCAGGTAGTTTTACCAAATTCTTTATTATGTAAAGTGAAGGTAAAAGACTGAAACATATATAAACAAAGGAAACCATAAGAAAAAATACAAATTAATATGATAAGAATCAAAACACAAAATCGCGACCTCTAAACCACCGCAGTTGCGACCGAGCAACCAACGCTTGGTAGAAAATGGGGTACACAAAAAATCAAATTATTCAACACACAACGCGCAAAGCCTGGCAAATCGGATGCATGCTTTTTATGACGCTATATTTCTCGTCACTGTGCGACGCGTTCGGCTGTTCTATTAGCTCAATGGCTGCGTGTTGCCCCGCCGGTGTAAATTCCTCCTACGGCCAAGTCGTTTTTGTGGTTTATTTCGCATTTAGGACCCAGGTAACATTATGAAGTTTTAATACGATCAATCGGACCTATTATCAAGTTAGTGTATCAACTTTTGAACGAACTGCGCCCAGTAGTTTCCCAGCAATAAGCTGTTAAGTCGAGACAGACAGACACACAGACAGACACACAATTAAAGTCTGCTGAGCCCAAGTACTAGCGTACTCGGGGATAATGTCATACTCTCATCATTAGTAATATATTCCAGCCGCTTGTCCCAGAATCGTTTTAGTTGTGGCTTGCAGTCAATGTGTTTACAATATAAAAGGTAAGCTATTACAAAAAAACACCAGCAACGATGTTTATAAATGCTGTTTTTAACAGTTCTGTAGATAAGGGGACGTAAGTGACATAGATGTATGGTTAACGTTTAGCCAAGCTTGGGATTGTTGCTGAACTAATCGATAAACACAGATCAGTGTTAAGCGTTTTTGCATTCAAATGTTATCAACATGTATTTTTCTTGTGAATTGTTTTATAACACTAAATATTGCGTGTGTTCCAGGTGCAATTTGAAGGTCTGTCAGGACCCGTGAAGTTCAACGGACGAAAGCGAACCAAATTCCACATCGACGTGTACAAGCTTCAGTTTAAACACAACCTGAGAAAAGTACGCCGCTGACAGTACTTCAGATGAACCTGATAAAAGAAAGGACAGCACAATACAATACTAAATTGGATTTTCGCTTATGGAAGCTTCTTCAGGACTAACAAATAAAGACAGGGAGGCAAAAAGAAAAAGCAAGAAAGAAAGAAAAAAAGGAAAAAGGAACAGGAACATTTGATTACACACATGTAAGAAAGAAAGACAAAAAGTAAAAGGAACAGGAACATTTGATTACACACATGTAAGAAAGAAAGACAAAAAGTAAAAGGAACAGGAACATTTGATTATACACATGTAAGAAAGAAAGACAAAAAGTAAAAGGAACAGGAACATTTGATTACACACATGTAAGAAAGAAAGACAAAAAGTAAAAGGAACAGGAACATTTGATTACACACATGTAAGAAAGAAAGACAAAAAGGAACAGGAACATTTGATTATACAAATGTAAGAAAGAAAGAAAAAAGGAACAGGAACATTTGATTATACAAATGTAAGAAAGACAGACAAAAAGTAAAAGGAAATGTGATTATAACTAAAACACGTGTGCGTGATGTTATAGTTTAGTTAACTGAGTTTAAATGTCTCCACTCTCGGTGGAACCCAAAACCAGGCCATTTTTCTTCAGTATGCGTATAGTTGCAATGAACATCCGTTTGCATTTCCTTCGAGAGAACATCTTACCCATCCTGTTCATAACACCTACCCTCGCCTGTCCATCCCAACTAATGTGTTTGTTTTATCTTGTAGTTGGTTGGTATATCTGTACACTATCTTGACTATCCATCCCAACTAATGTGTTTGTTTTATCTTGTAGTTGGTTGGTATATCTGTACACTATCTTGACTATCCATCCCAACTAATGTGTTTGTTTTATCTTGTAGTTGGTTGGTATATCTGTAAACTATCTTGACTATCCATCCCAACTAATGTGTTTGCTTTATCTTGTAGTTGGTTGGTATATCTGTACACTATCTTGACTATCCATCCCAACTAATGTGTTTGTTTTATCTTGTAGTTGGTTGGTATATCTGTACACTATCTTGACTATCCATCCCAACTAATGTGTTTGTTTTATCTTGTAGTTGGTTGGTATATCTGTACACTATCTTGACTATCCATCCCAACTAATGTGTTTGTTTTATCTTGTAGTTGGTTGGTATATCTGTACACTATCTTGACTATCCATCCCAACTAATGTGTTTGTTTTATCTTGTAGTTGGTTGGTATATCTGTACACTATCTTGACTATCCATCCCAACTAATGTGTTTGTTTTATCTTGTAGTTGGTTGGTATATCTGTACACTATCTTGACTATCCATCCCAACTAATGTGTTTGTTTTATCTTGTAGTTGGTTGGTATATCTGTACACTATCTTGACTATCCATCCCCAAGTAAGACGTACAAATCTATTTGACAATTACTGTGGACATCCATTTGTGTTTTTCTTCAAGAGCATATCCCCATCCATCCCCTTATTAAACACAACTTCGCCCATCCACCCCACTTATGTTTTCATCTTTTTCTGTGCTTGAATCATTGAACATTATCGTCCCAAAGGTAGCAGTAAAACTCTCCCAGCCAATATCTTGTATTTGTGTGTGTTTGCATATTTGTTCACTATATTCCCAAAGTGCACCCGTCCACCCTCAATCATTTTCTGTTATCTTTTTGTTCGTTTGCAGTTATGTACACTATATTCCTAAAGTGAGCCCATCCACCCCGAATAGTTTTTGTTGTTTTTTGTTTTTGTTTTGTTATTGCACACTATTTTCCCCAACTTAGCAGTGAACCTCTATCAGCCAATACCTGTGACACTACCTGTGACACTACCTGTGACAATACCTGTGACAATACCTGTGACACTACCTGTGACACTACCTGTGACAATACCTGTGACAATACCTGTGACACTACCTGTGACACTACCTGTGACACTACCTGTGACAATACCTGTGACACTACCTGTGACACTACCTGTGGTCGCAGATTGACCGGTGGGAGCCCAAGGACCTGGTACTGGACAATCTGGGTGTTGTCCTGCCCTTCGACCTCTCCCCCAACGCCACGCAGCGTGTCACCACTGTGCTGGTCAGTGTGTGTGTGTGTTTGTGTGTATGTGTGTGTGTGTGTTTGTGAGTGTATGTGTGTGTGTGTGGGGGTTTGTGTGTGTGGGGTGTGTGTGTGTCTGTGCGTGTGTGTGTGTGTGTGTGTGTGAGTGTGTGTGTATGTGTGTATGTGTGTGTGTCTGTGTGTGTGTGTGTGTGTATGTGTGTGTGTGTGTGTGTGTGTTTGTTCACAGCATAATCAATTAACATACATCCGTCTTCATACAGTGTATTGTTACCCATCCTTCAACATTTTTCACACACATAACAGTTCACTTTAAAAAAAAGTGTACCACTTTTACAAGGGGTTGTCCCCAGCCCAAGAGTTGACTCCAGCGTAAAGAAAACATGCATGCGTACAGGAACCCCCCTTCATCCGGCCAGTGGAGAACACGAACGGGGAGCCAGCAGTGGGCGGGAAGCATTACGAAGGATACTGCATTGACCTGCTCAAGATGGTGGCTGAGCGGGTCAACTTCCAGTATAGTCTGCACGTGCAGAACCAGTACGGCAGCACTGTCAACGGCTCGTGGACTGGTATGATTGGCGAGCTGGTCCGAAAGGTAAGGCAGCATGGTTCTGCAGGAGAAATCCTGAACGCTGAATCTCTGGGTTTAAAGACGAACAATCCCTCCCTTTACGTCTTTACAATATTTGAAAATTACACTTTGAAACAAAGGGAGGTAGTTTTGAAATGAGGGCAAATTTAACAGGCTTTTCTGCACTGAATATGTCAAAGCATGGTAAAAACAATGGGTCTTTGTTGGGAAATTTAACTCTATGATGATGGTGATGATGATGATGATGATGATGATGATGATGATGATGATGATGATGACGATGATGAAGACGAAGATAACGACGTTGATGACAATAACCACGACAACGATGACTATTTGTATCCCCACCAGGAGAGGGACATCGCAATAGCCCCCCTTACCATCACCCAGGAAAGAGAGCGGGTGGTGGACTTCACCAAGCCCTTCATGAACACCGGAATCTCCATCATGATCAAGAAGCCTGACCGCCAGAAGCCCGGGGTGTTCTCCTTCATGGAACCCTTGGACACATGGGTGTGGCTGTGCATCGCCATGGGCTTCCTCGCCGTCAGCTTCGTGCTCTTCTTCGTCGGCCGCTTCTCGCCCTACGAGTGGCAGGTCTCGGAGGAGGGGGGGAAGGAGCCATCCGCCACCAACACCTTCACCATTTCCAACACTCTCTGGTTCTCCCTCGGGGCCTTAATGCAGCAAGGGTCTGATATATCCCCAAGGTACCCTCCTCTCGCTGTCGGTCTCTTCGGGCGCGTCGCTCAGGTCTTCTGAACTCTGTTATCAGAGGGAGGAAGGCGGAAGCGACCCGCCCTTAGGGTAGGAGGAACGTTGTCGCTATTTGGACAAGCTACATATTGTGGAGAGCTGCTGTGGTGTCTTTCGTGTAACTGTGGGATTTGGTCCCCAGTAGGGATGGGTAGGTTGGCAGGGATAGGGAGTTATTTGGGATGGAGTATTTCTGCGATTAGATCTCTGTCTGTTTGTTTTTATGTCTGATTATCTGCGTATCTGTCAGTCTATTTGTCTGGCTGGCTGTCCGGCTGTCTGTCTGGCTGGCTGTCCGGCTGTCTGTCTGGCTGGCTGTCCGGCTGTCTGTCTGGCTGGCTGTCCGGCTGTCTGTCTGGCTGGCTGTCCGGCTGTCTGTCTGGCTGGCTGTCCGGCTGTCTGTCTGGCTGGCTGTCCGGCTGTCTGTCTGGCTGGCTGTCCGGCTGTCTGTCTGGCTGGCTGTCCGGCTGTCTGTCTGGCTGGCTGTCTGTCTGGCTGGCTGTCCGGCTGGCTGTCTAGCTGGTTGGCAGACTGTCTTTCCTCCTGTGTGTGCCTGATCTGTCTCGTAAGTCATGCAATACTGTGATTTCTTTGTCGCCTTTATTCCACGAGACAAATAAAGTTATAGTTTGAGGAAAGTAAATGTTTTGTCGCCTTTATTCCACGAGATAAATAAAGTTATAGTTTGAGGAAAGTAAATGTTGTGTCGCCTTTATTCCACGAGATAAATAAAGTTATAGTTTGAGGAAAGTAAATGTTGTGTCGCCTTTATTCCACGAAATAAATAAAGTTATAGTTTGAGGAAAGTAAATGTTTTGTCGCCTTTATTCCACGAGATGAATAAAGTTATACTTTGAGGACAGTAAATGTTTTGTCGCCTTTATTCCACGAGATAAATAAAGTTATAGTTTGAGGAAAGTAAATGTTTTGTCGCCTTTATTCCACGAGATGAATAAAGTTATAGTTTGAGGAAAGTAACTATCAATGTAATTCTATTACATATGCATAGTCAGGATTAAAGTGCGAGGAGTAAGATAAGTGTTTGTTTGCCTTCTGACAAATAGTCAAATGGCAAAGTGAACGTTGTATTCTAATAATTATAAACAATACTGCTGGAATAAAACGATGAGTAAGTGAAATGAAGAGCAAAGTCATCTGTTTAAGTAAGAAGCACAACAACAATATCACAACAAATACAAATCAGAAAGGACTAAAGACGAACATAACTGAATCAAATGAAAAATACATGTGGTTTTTTTTTTAACTTTAAACATGAACTTTTATTGTTCGGGTATGCCGAAAAGAAATGCAATACAGGGTTGGGTGTATTTAATGTTTTGACTCAAGCTTCACAGTTTATGTTCTCCCGTTTTACAGAAAGACATCACAGCAGCCTTATAGGCTGCTTTACACAGTTGTGACGTCATACATGCCGTTATGACGTCACTGTATGTGCTCGTGACACCCAGCATTCTAGTCGCGTGGTGCTTTGGTGTCATCCTTTGGGACATATCAGTGCTTGGATGCGTTCATGTTCCTTCCCTACATTTTCCCGCTGTCATTTTGTTTTGAATGCTTTATCTTCCTGATTTGATTTGGTTGGCCTGCCTTGCTACCTTTCGTTCATACGCTTTGTTAGCCTTGTGTTGGTGAAGGCGCTTTGCTTCATATCTTGATTTGTGACATGTTGCTTTGTTGCTTTGTGCACAAAGGTGAGTACTATTGTATCGGCTTCAGTTGTGCTGCCCGCCATCATTGCTATTCATGCGAACTTATATCGATACGTGCTTTTTACGCATCCAGAAATAGTGTAACTTTTTCTTAGAATTGGTTACCACCTTTCCCCTTTTGGCGTTGTCACGTTTCAATATCACAATAAGGTGATTATGAACGGTTAGTTCTAACTAACTAACCACACCACGATCCAGTCTCGCAGTCATACAAATAGATAGAATCAACAAAAGTATAAGTTTCAGACGCCTGTTTATGTAATATCACGCCACTTCCCTCGAGACTTCACTCCAAAAGATGTTCTTTTTACGTTAAAAACGTAAAAACAAGTGGTCACTGACAAAAATGCCAGTTAAAGTACAGAAAATAATAATAACACGCTGATCCCGTGTATAGTTAGGAAATATAGCTGTCTGCCTTAAAGTGCTGGTTATATGCAGGTGTCACACACCCCACGTCGTCACCACTCGAGTATAATCATTAATACAGATGACTTGGTGGTAAGAAGGGTGCAAAAGACATGGTGCAACTTAGCTTTTTGCCACTGAGTGGGCGGCTCGTAATTAGTCTGTAGTCTCCACAATTGCTCCGTTGAATGTAGTGCCGGTTAGCGTGGCAACGAAGCAGGGAACAGTGGAGACATCAGGCGCCTCACTCAGTCGCTGAAGGTCCTCCCGTAGTCTACCAGAAAAAGTAGAGTTGTAGCTGGTAGGACGGCGACAGCGACAGCAAATCACCAGTACAGCAGGTTAGCAGGTTACACGAATGCCGCGGACGACCTGTTTACAGCATCCCAGCGTAGCACGTAGTCGAAAACAGCCAGCAACAGAAGGCTGCAACAAAAAGCATCGGTGCACTGAACATGTCATGCTACCCCTCACACACCACCTTTAAACATGTCACCCTGACATATTTCATCGAGCACGTGGGCCTGCACAAACGGACTTTTACAAAAACAAATCAGCTATTTTCCTTCCTTCTCTCCATATCTGCAAAAAACATATACAGATTAGTATTTTAGCGTCACAAAGAGCAAATTATGCGCTACCTGGAAAGAACAACAGAGAGTATTTCATTCCACAAACACAGACTCGTCAACAGCGTTAAATAATGATTTATTACCTCAACAGCCTTATGTAGGTAGCTCTCTCTTTTAAGCGAATCCGCTTCCTTTTGAATGACTTCTGTTCGTCACAGAAATACCGCCATCCTCCTCTCGCGCTGAATCCTTAATGCGGTGAAAACGCACAGCGGAGAAACCTTGACGCCCCGACTGTCAGCCAGCATGTATACAGGGAGAAGGTGGTCTGTCCTTGTAGTTCCTTTTAAGCCCCACTGGCAAGCAGCATGGCACGTTGATATACGGTGAAGTATTTAAACGTGTTGAAAACCATCAAACTTGTAGGAGAATTTAGACACCGACGCTTCTCTCTCGCTGCTGAGTTTCGAGTGTGCAGTTAAAATGTCTCACACAGACAACCTTGACAAAAACACGTGACTAACCTTGTCACATTCCAAGTTCAGCTATCGCCAGTTTTGCCCCGACAGCAGAAATCACCCACGTGAAATCCGTGCGACACGAAATACCCGTGTTCGCTATTGCTCGGTCAGCTAGAACCCAGCCGTTGACAGAAAGCACAGGCGCTTTCTATCGCAATTGACCAAGAGAAGGCACCCCACAGAGTGACACTTTCTCGATCCACGTCACTAAATCGTGACAGGCGTGACTCCCTTTCCTAAAACGGCCATTTAGTGTACTTATATGGTCACGCAATGTCTGTTAAACCTTTGCTAGTTACGTATTCCTCCCCTTGTTGAGAGTAGTTGAGTGTTTATTAATGATGCAAGTCTGTTCTTGGAGCAATATGTCATACACGTTACAAAATTGCTGACACAATTGTTAAAGGAATGGAAGAACCTGTAGTAACGGTGTACTCTTGTAGCAACCAAATTATATATGTCACATTGGTTTTTTTATCACAAAAAGTAAAAAGTAATTTATGTTCTTACTTTAGCCTGTTTTCGATACCTTGTGTTTATTGTTCTGCTTTGCAGTTTTTATTATTTGTGTTTTCTTCAGGGTGACAGCAGTTTGAAGAAGGGCCTCTTAACTGATATGTTCTTCGTCATTATCGCTCTGGTCATTTCAATACTCACTAACATGACCCTTCATATTGTTTCCATGGACATTTGTAATATAAAATCATCACAATTTAAATATGCAAAGTAGAGTGTTGCGAGAGGTTGGACTTCCTTATGTCGCAACTCATGGCATTCTGCCTAAGAACAAATAACCTCTTTTCACAACATGTATTTCAACACCACATTTGAAAAACATAGCCCAAAGTTGACCACATTGCTTCATCAATGCTTTGAACATTACCAGGTGGATTAACCACTATTGAAAAAATAGCCCTAAGTTGACCACATTGTTTCATCAATGCTTTGAACATTTCCAGGCGGATTAACCACTATTGAAAAAATACCCCTAAGTTGATCACATTGCTTCATCAATGCTTTGAACATTACCAGGCGGATTGACCACTATTGAACAAATACCTCTAAGTTGACCACATTGCTTCATCAATGCTTTGAACATTCCCAGGTTGAGTAAATGTAATAAATATCCTCGTCGCTGACAAAATACAGTTAACTGTCACCGTCACTGACTAAATGCAGTAAACCTTGCCGTCGTTTCCGTAGATCTTTGTCAGGTCGGATCATCGGGTCAGCGTGGTGGTTCTTCACGCTCATCATCATCTCGTCCTACACGGCCAACCTGGCGGCCTTCCTCACCATCGAGAAGCTGGTGTCGCCCATCGACTCTGCTGACGACCTGGTAGAACACCCCACCATCAAGTACGGAACGCTTGGTACCGGTACCAGCTGGAGGTTCTTCAAGGTGCGATTTATTGTACTGATTGATTTATTGACAGGTGCTGGTTGCTGGTTGATTCATTGACTGGTGGATTCTTCAAGGTAGGATTTCTTGTGCTGGTTGATGTATTGACAGGTGGATTCTTCAAGGTAGGATTTCTTGTGCTGGTTGATTCATTGACTGGTGGATTCTTCAAGGTAGGATTTCTTGTGCTGGCTGATTTATTGACTGGTGGATTCTTCAAGGTAGGATTTCTTGTGCTAGTTAATTTATTGACTGGTGGATTCTTCAAGGTAGGATTTCTTGTGCTGGTTGATTTATTGACGGGTGGATTTTTCAAAGAAGGGTTCCTTTACTGGTTGATTTATTCACAGGTGGATTCTTCAAGGTAGGATTTCTTGTGCTGGTTGATTTATTGACTGGTGGATTCTTCAAGGTAGGATTTCTTGTGCTGGTTGATTTATTGACAGGTGGATTCTTCAAGGTAGGATTTCTTGTGCTGGTTGATTTATTGACTGGTGGATTCTTCAAGGTAGGATTTCTTGTGCTGGTTGATTTATTGACTGGTGGATTCTTCAAAGGGTTCCTTTACTGGTTGATTTATTGACTGGTGGATTCTTCAAAGGGTTCCTTTACTGGTTGATTTATTGACTGGTGGATTGATGCATTTCATGCAGTGACAGATTGATTTTGCCGTGTAACATCTCTTCTTTTTCTTCTTCTTTTTCTTCGTTCATGGGCTGGAACTCCCTTAGTGTTTACGTGAATGATCGCTGTTTTCGGGGGATAGCATCATCCATTGTTATTTCAGTTCTGAAGAAGTGCAGACACTGTCTGTTGGCCATGATGTTGTTTATCTAAGTAAACTGTTCAAGAATGAATAATATTTCTGCGTGAAATAGCCTAAATGTGGATGTGCCAATAAATGTTAGACAGTGCTACACTAAAAACATATTTTACTACGCTGAAAATTCCCCGAAAAGATGTAAATTGCTACACTAGAGGTTTCACAAGGGTTGGCAGGTCTGAACACGTGTGAAGAGTGTGATACACACCATAGTGCTGTCTCAGGAGTGTGAACATATGTGAAGAGTGAAGAGTGTGATACACACCATGGTTCTGTCTCAGGAGTGTGAACATGTATGAAGAGTGTGAAGAGTGTGACACACACCATGGTTCTGTCTCAGGAGTGTGAACATGTATGAAGAGTGTGACACACACCATGGTTCTGTCTCAGGAGTGTGAACATGTATGAAGAGTGTGACGAGTGTGTAGAGTGTGACACACACCATAGTGCTGTCTTAGGAGTGTGAACATGTGTGAAGAGTGTGACACACACCATAGTGCTGTCTCAGGAGTGTGAACATGTATGAAGAGTGTGACGAGTGTGTAGAGTGTGACACACACCATAGTGCTGTCTCAGGAGTGTGAACATGTATGTAGAGTGTGACGAGTGTGTAGAGTGTGACACACACCATAGTGCTGTCTCAGGAGTGTGAACATGTATGAAGAGTGTGACGAGTGTGTAGAGTGTGACACACACCATAGTGCTGTCTTAGGAGTGTGAACATGTGTGAAGAGTGTGACGAGTGTGTAGAGTGTGACACACACCATAGTGCTGTCTCAGGAGTGTGAACATGTATGAAGAGTGTGACGAGTGTGTAGAGTGTGACACACACCATGGTTCTGTCTTAGGAGTGTGAACATGTATGAAGAGTGTGACGAGTGTGTAGAGTGTGACACACACCATAGTGCTGTCTTAGGAGTGTGAACATGTATGTAGAGTGTGACACACACCATAGTGCTGTCTTAGGAGTGTGAACATGTGTGAAGAGTGTGACACACACCATAGTGCTGTCTCATGAGTGTGAACATGTATAAAGAATGTGACACACACCATGGTTCTGTCTCAGGAGTGTGAACATGTATGAAGAGTGTGACACACACCATGGTTCTGTCTCAGGAGTGTGAACATGTATGAAGAGTGTGACACACACCATGGTTCTGTCTCAGGAGTGTGAACATGTATGTAGAGTGTGACACACACCATGGTTCTGTCTCAGGAGTGTGAACATGTATGAAGAGTGTGATGAGTGTGTAGAGTGTGACACACACCATGGTTCTGTCTCAGGAGGGTGAACATGTATGAAGAGTTAGACGAGTGTGTAGAGTGTGACACACACCATGGTTCTGTCTCAGGAGTGTGAACATGTATGAAGAATGTGATACACACCATAGTCCTGTCGTAGGAGTGTGAAGAGTGTGACACACACCATAGTGCTGTCGTAGGAGTGTGAAGAGTGTGATACACACCATAGTGCTGTCGTAGGAGTGTGAACATGTGTGAAGAGTGTGATACACACCATGGTGCTGTCGTAGGAGTGTGAAGAGTGTGACACACACCATAGTGCTGTCGTAGGAGTGTGAAGAGTGTGATACACACCATAGTGCTGTCGTAGGAGTGTGAACATGTATAAAGAATGTGACACACACCATAGTGCTGTCTTAGGAGTGTGAACATGTGTGAAGAGTGTGACACACACCATGGTTCTGTCTTAGGAGTGTGAACATGTATGTAGAGTGTGATGAGTGTGTAGAGTGTGACACACACCATAGTGCTGTCTCAGGAGTGTGAACATGTATGAAGAGTGTGATGAGTGTGTAGAGTGTGACACACACCATGGTTCTGTCTCAGGAGTGTGAACATGTATGAAGAGTGTGACACACACCATGGTTCTGTCTCAGGAGTGTGAACATGTATGAAGAGTGTGATGAGTGTGTAGAGTGTGACACACACCATAGTGCTGTCTTAGGAGTGTGAACATGTATGAAGAGTGTGACGAGTGTGTAGAGTGTGACACACACCATGGTTCTGTCTTAGGAGTGTGAACATGTATGAAGAGTGTGACACACACCATGGTTCTGTCTCAGGAGTGTGAACATGTATGAAGAGTGTGACACACACCATGGTTCTGTCTCAGGAGTGTGAACATGTGTGTAGAGTGTGACACACACCATAGTGCTGTCTTAGGAGTGTGAACATGTGTGAAGAGTGTGACACACACCATGGTTCTGTCTCAGGAGTGTGAACATGTATGTAGAGTGTGACACACACCATGGTTCTGTCTCAGGAGTGTGAACATGTATGTAGAGTGTGACACACACCATGGTTCTGTCTCAGGAGTGTGAACATGTATGAAGAATGTGATACACACCATAGTCCTGTCGTAGGAGTGTGAACATGTGTGAAGAGTGTTGTGGAGATCGCTAGATACCACTGGAATCGAATGGAAGGATAAAGAACATTAGGGAACTTACTTTGATTTAGTGCGCAGTCACTCATGACGTAAGCGTAGACGCTCATCGAACAGATGGAACTGTGTAGATCTAACCAGATTAGTGTCGATGTTTCCCGAATATTCTCGTATGTCCATTAACTATATAAGTAGGGCTGCGCACACGTATTGTTGTTCTTTACCAGTCTTGCACTTGTTCTTTCTTACACTGTGCTGAGAGATATTGTCACCGTTGTTCCAGCTGTTAATAAATCTACAGAACCTACACAAATCGTTGTGTCTCCTTTGCGACTGAGAGTGACGAAAGGAAAAACACGACAACTGGCGTCGTCGACAGTTACTTCCCTTGTCTATTCGGAGTGACTTATTACTGCAAAATGACGGAAACAGAGCAGCTGATAACGCTTCTAAGGGAGCAGTTGGAGCAACAGCAACGCCAGCACAAGGAAGATATGGAGCAACAAATGCACCAGATGGAGATGATGATGAAAGTGTTCAGTGGTGCCGCAGCTTCTGCCAGGGAGGAAAGCTACGACGATCCGAGTGCTTCGAATCTACGTTTTCCCATTACTACACAGGCAGCTGCAATCCCATCTTTTGTTGCGTTTGATGCAACATCGGAACTGTGGCCTGACTACTGGTCAAGATTTTGCACGTTTGTGGTCGCCAACTCCGTGCCGGAGCAGCGCAAGGCTCAAGTTTTCTTGACGAATCAGACTGCTACGGTCTACAAACAACTGGCAAATCTGGCTACTCAGCAAAATCCGCCCAAGGACATCAACAGTTTGACAATGGACGAAATTGTCAAATTCATGAAAGAACAGTTCGACCCAAAACTCTTCATAGTGCGAGAACGTTTCAAGTTCTGGAGTGACATGAAACGGAAGCCAGGCGAAACTCTCCAGGAGTTAGCAGCGCGCATACGCCAAGACGCCGCTACCTGTGACTTTCCTTCGATCAAAAACCCACAAGACGAAGCTCTGAGACAGAGATTCATATGTTCTGTCAACAATGAGGCTGTCTTAAAGGCTCTATTCAAGATCAAGGACACAGAGCTGGATTTCGCACGTGCTGTCCAAGTCGCGATTGAGACTGAAGACACAGCGAAGGTTGCCAAGGAAACTGTCTACGGTTCCAAGACCATGCCAGTCAACAAGGTCCACCAGAACAAGACTACGGGTCCACGAAAGAACCACAAGCAGTCTAATTCCACAGACAGGAAGTGCTACCGATGTGGAAAGGCCCACAAAGCAACAGACTGCCCCTACAAAGAAGCCAAATGCCGATACTGTGACGTCACAGGACATTTGGAAGCTGTCTGTAGAAAAAAGCAACATCAGAATCGGGAACGACATTCCCAGGCTTCCGTGAAGAGAGTCACGAAAGCAGAGCTTGTCAACGCGATCCTCGGTGAAGTTCCCCAAGATACTCCTAGGTTGGATGTACCCATAACAATCCAGGACCGACAGTTCACCATGGAACTGGACACCGCAACTACGGGAAATTTTGTTTCTCTTCCGGTCTGGAGACAACTAGGAAAACCGAAGCTGGATGACGTCACACATCGTTACGAATCTGCCAGCAAGCACGACCTGCCCGTGCTGGGAACTTTCATGGGCCAAACCAAGGATCCAGTGACTGGTAAGCAAAGCTCAATTCCGTACATCGTCACCAAGATCCCTCATCTGAATCTGCTAGGACGCAACGCAATCCAGACTCTGGGAATTTCTGTGGACAATGCTCTAGGACTGAGGAGCATAGAGAGTCACGCTAAGAGTGAGGGTGCAAAACCTACGCATCCAGCGACCTCCAACGCGCCTTATGCTGCCCTGCAACGAGATTGTCACAGACTGTCTGATAAATTCCCAAATCTCTTCAAACAAGAATTGGGATGTCTCAAGGACTTCGAACTGGACGTGAAGTTCAAGTCTGATGCGAAGCCGGTTTTTCACAAGGCACGTCCGGTACCTTTCGCTCTTCGTGATGACCTCGCCAAAGGCTACGAAGAAGGCATCGCCAAAGGAGTCTGGAAGCCAGTCCAGTTCAACGAATACGGAACGCCAGCGGTACCAATTCGTAAGGCACAAACCTCGGGCACCCTGAAGCCCAAGTTACGGATCTGTGGTGACTACTCAGTGGGCATCAATGATCAGCTTGAAGATCACCGTCATCCAATGCCACTCCCAGAGGAACTGATGCAGAAGCTAGGAGGTGGATTCGGATACACCAAGATCGATCTTGCTGATGCCTACAACCAGATCAAGCTGGCACCAGAGAGTCAACGCAGGCTAGCCCTCAGCACTCACCGTGGGGTACTCCTGCAGCAACGACTTCCTTTCGGGATAAAGTCAGCACCTGGTTACTTTCAAGAGATCATGGAAAACCTGACCTGTGATCTACCTGGTGTTGCCGTCTTCCAAGATGATATACTCGTCAGCGGGAAGGACGCCAACGACCACCTGAGCAATCTGGAACGTTTGCTCACTCGTCTGAACGACAAAGGACTCAGATGTCGTCGTGAAAAGTGCGAGTTCGCACAAGCCAGTGTGGAATACCTTGGACATACCTTATCAGCCAAAGGGATCTCCAAAGGATCGAAGGTCGAGGCAGTTTTGAAAATGCCAGCCCCTACGGACGTCTCAAGCTTGAAGTCTTTCTTGGGCTCAGTTCAGTTTTACGGGAAGTTCATCCCTAACCTGGCCAGCATGGCAGAGCCGCTCTACCGCCTGACGAAGAAGGCGAACCCCTGGAAGTGGGGAGATGAGGAACAGGCAGCATTTGAACAGTTGAAAAATGTGCTTTCCTCGGATCAAGTTCTGGTACACTTCGATCCAAACAAGACTTTGGGACTAGCTTGTGACGCGTCCAACGTTGGAATTGGAGCAGTCCTATTTCATCGCTATCCAGATGGAAGCGAGCGCCCAATCGCCAACGTGTCCAAGACTCTCACGGCTGCAGAAAGGAACTACAGCCAAATCCACAAGGAAGCCCTGGCCATCATCTTTGGCTTGCGGAAGTTCTACCAGTATCTCTACGGACGTCAGTTCATACTGGTGACAGATCATAAGCCGCTGACATCACTGTTCGGACCGAAGAAAGGGACCCCACTGCTCGCAGCTAACAGACTAGCTCGGTGGGCCCTGTGGCTGAACCAGTTTAACTACACCATCGAGTACCGGAAAACAGCGGATCATGGCAATGCAGATGCCCTTAGTCGCTTGCCATACGGAGATGACATCGACTTCGACAGGGAGGAAAGTGGTGAAGACATGGACATGGTGTGTGCCATCAAGGTTCTCAGTCTTCAAGTCCAGCCTGTGGATGCCAATATCCTCCGTCAAGAGTCAGGAAAAGATCCAGTGATATCTACTGTGATGCGCTACGTCCGTGAAGGCTGGCCACCAAAGAACGCTGAGATCAATGAAGATGTCAACAAGTTCCGGAAGTTGTCGGACTCTCTCAGAATCTGCCACGGATGCCTCGTCCATGGATCGAGAGTGGTGATTCCACAGAGCCTGCAGTCCAAGATCCTTGATCTGCTGCATCTCGGACACTTCGGCATGGAACGCATGAAACAGTTGGCAAGAACTGCTGTTTACTGGCCCGGTATCGATGCTGCTATTGAGATGGCTACTCGACGATGTGACTCGTGTGGTGAACATCAGAACAAGCCATCCAAGCCTCCAGTTCACCCATGGATGCTACCAGAAAAGCCGTGGAGCCGCTTACACCTGGACCATGCAATCAACTTCATGGGTAGAGACTGGCTGGTGATCACGGATGCTTACTCCAAGTATCCATGCATTCATCCTACGTCATCCACGTCCTCTAGAGCCACTCTAGACCTGCTGGAAGAAGATTTTGCTCATTTTGGATTGCCTCACACACTTGTCACTGACAACGCGCCGACCTTCACTTCTGAGGAATTTCAGAGCTGGTGCAAGGAACGGGGGATCACGCACCTGACAGGGGCACCATATCATCCTGCTACCAATGGAGCCGCCGAACGTTTGGTGCAGACATTCAAACAAGCACTGAGAAAATCTTCTTTGCCACCGAAGCGTGCTCTTCAAGAGTTCTTGATGCAGTACCGGAGAACGCCGACATCCTGTGGTTTCTCTCCGAGTGAACTCTTGAATTCCAGGCAGTTACGGACAAGGATCGACACTCTGCTGCCCTCGCCAGCCCACATCGCTCAGGGCAAGCAATCCAAGGAGGCATCCAAGTCTCAGATGACTCCAGACTTGAAAGCTGTCGTCAAGGTAACCAGACAGTACAAGGCCGGAGATCCTGTGTATGCTCTGTACCATGGACCTCGCCGAGACAAACAACCCCGATGGGTACCAGCAGTCATCAAGAAGTCTCTGGGTACTCGCTGCTTCAACGTCATGGTCATTCCTCATGGTCCAGTATGGAGACGACACTGGGAACAGCTACAGACACGCTACACCACTGAGGAAGACAATGAACCTGGTGAGGAAGTGGACACTGTTTCTGAACTTGTAACAGATCACCCCATGGAGATCTTGGAAACTGTGCCACAAACTCGGAGACAGACCAAACCCAAAGGTACTCCATCCGTTCCAGAGTATGGACCAGACAATCCAAGACGGTCAAAGAGAACACGCAAACCCACAGAGAGACTTTGCTGTTGATGCTTGAGGAGTAGCATCAGTTTAGGTGGGGAGGTGTTGTGGAGATCGCTAGATACCACTGGAATCGAATGGAAGGATAAAGAACATTAGGGAACTTACTTTGATTTAGTGCGCAGTCACTCATGACGTAAGCGTAGACGCTCATCGAACAGATGGAACTGTGTAGATCTAACCAGATTAGTGTCGATGTTTCCCGAATATTCTCGTATGTCCATTAACTATATAAGTAGGGCTGCGCACACGTATTGTTGTTCTTTACCAGTCTTGCACTTGTTCTTTCTTACACTGTGCTGAGAGATATTGTCACCGTTGTTCCAGCTGTTAATAAATCTACAGAACCTACACAAATCGTTGTGTCTCCTTTGCGACTGAGAGTGACGAAAGGAAAAACACGACAAAGACTGTGACACACACCATAGTGCTGTCGTAGGAGTGTGAAGAATGTGATACACACCATAGTCCTGTCGTAGGAGTGTGAAGAGTGTGACACACACCATAGTGCTGTCGTAGGAGTGTGAACATGTATGAAGAATGTGACACACACCATGGTTCTGTCTTAGGAGTGTGAACATGTATGAAGAGTGTGACACACACCATAGTGCTGTCTCAGGAGTGTGAACATGTATGAAGAGTGTGACACACACCATGGTTCTGTCTCAGGAGTGTGAACATGTATGAAGAGTGTGACACACACCATGGTTCTGTCTCAGGAGTGTGAACATGTATAAAGAATGTGACACACACCATGGTTCTGTCTCATGAGTGTGAACATGTATGTAGAGTGTGACACACACCATGGTTCTGTCTCAGGAGTGTGAACATGTATGGAGAGTGTGACGAGTGTTTTGTTATATGAAGTCTTATATCGCGCGCGTATCTCCAGACTCGGACTCAGGCGCAGGGATCTATTTATGCCGTGTTAGATGGAATTGTTTACACAATACATCACGCATTCACATCGACCAGCAGATCGCAGCCATTTCGGCGCATATCCTACTTTTCACGGCCTATTATTCCAAGTCACACGGGTATTTTGGTGGACATTTTTATCTATGCCTATACAATTTTGCCAGGAAAGACCCTTTTGTCAATCGTGGGATCTTTAACGTGCACACCCCAATGTAGTGTACACGAAGGGACCTCGGTTTTTCGTCTCATCCGAAAGACTAGCACTTGAACCCACCACCTAGGTTAGGAAAGGGGGGAGAAAATTGCTAACGCCCTGACCCAGGGTCGAACTCGCAACCTCTCGCTTCCGAGCGCAAGTGCGTGACACACACCATGGTTCTGTCTCAAGAGTGTGAACATGTGTGAAGAGTGTGAAGAATGTAACACACACCATGGTTCTGTCTCAAGAGTGTGAACATGTGTGAAGAGTGTAAACATGTGTGAAGAGTGTGAACATTTGTGAAGAGTGTGACACACACCATGGTTCTGTCTCAGGAGTGTGTAGTGTGTGACACACACCATGGTTCTGTCTCAGGAGTGTGTAGAGTGTGACACACACCATGGTTCTGTCTCAGGAGTGTGAAGAGTGTGACACACACCATGGTTCTGTCTCAGGAGTGTGTAGAGTGTGTAGAGTGTGACACACACCATGGTTCTGTCTCAGGAGTGTGAAGAGTGTGTAGAGTGTGACACACACCATGGTTCTGTCTCAGGAGTCCAGCGTGCCGACCTTTAGGCGAATGAAGGAGGTCATGCAACAGAACAAAGAGGAGGTGCTCATGTCAAACGTCATTTCTGGTGTCATGAAAGTGAGTAACTGTATCGCATGAATGTACCAGCAATAACAATGGTACCGTTATGTCTGATATGGAGAGAAAACAATCTTGAGATTGATATATATGTATTTAATGTTTTCTTGACGATGTGCAAGTGTTCAATACTGGTGTATTGTGAATGTATGTTTCTTGTTGCTGCACTGTTGATGATGATTGTGTTTGTTTGTTTGTTTGTTTGTTTGTGTTATTTTTTTAATTTTTAATCTTTTTACATTTTTTGTTAATGTGTTTATATTAAGGCGTTGAGCCTAGACTACAAAAGAGTGTACGAGTGTGTGCGTTCAGTCGTAAAGAAAGGAATCCTTCCTTAACATCGATCGATACATCACTTTTTTGTTTTGAGGCGAACTTGCCCTTCGAGCTTCGTACCTGTAACATTAGACCTTATTTGTATTGCTGACCGAAATATGACATTTGACACAGATCTTGACAGTCGTAGTTCACCTCGACAGCTGGCGCGGTCTCTGAGGAACGCTGCATGTCTTTATCAGTGTAAAATGTCATATTTGTGTCAGCAATACAAATAACGTGTGATGTTCCAGGTACGAAACTCGAAAGGCAAGTTCGCCTTCCTGCTGGAGTCGGCCATGAACAACTACCACTCGCAGCAGAAGCCGTGCGACGTCATGAGGGTGGGGGATAATCTGGATAACAAGGGATACGGGATTGCTACCTGGATCAACCACCCGCTCAGGTGAGACAGCGGGCTTCATTGTCAGAGGGTGTACCGTGCAGTACAGGGGACAACTCCCCCCTCCCCACCCCCGATTTTTCTTAAGACCCCCAAATTCAAGACTCCCTCCTTTTTGTTTTAATGCGTCGCTTTTTCAGATGTTCTGTTCATAACCTCTGTAAATGAACCTACATTTTAAGAGTACCTCCTTACACTGATACTTTGTCTCAAGAGAGAAATTACATTGTTAAGACATCCTTGTTCAGACATGACTTTCTGTTCATAATTCACTACCATTGTAAGACTAAGAGTACCTCCTTATTAAGACAAGATGTTCTTAGATTGTTGGAGGTCTAAAAGGAGGGTTCCACCGTACAACAACAACAATAACAACAACAATAACAACAACAATAACAACAATAACAACAACAACAATAACAACAACAACAACAACAACAATAACAACAATTGTCAGTAAGTACTGGTGTCACATGACTGATGTGAACCAGTTGATTGGCTAATGGCGATGCGCTAAAACTGTTAGCGCACTCTTGGAGTGCGCTAACTTTTCCACAGAGCGTATTATTCCGCCCTTTGCCTAAGCGAGACTGTGCTCTCATCCTCAGAATTAATTAATGACATGTAGCTTATATTCTCCACAATACCAAATGACCATAAATTCCCTGCTTCTCAATTAAAGCAGAAGTGGGTTTTTTTCTGACAGATTGCATGTGCCTGTGCCAGTGCCAGTGCCAGTGATCTAAAAATAGAAGCCGCTGTGTTTCATCTAATTTTCGCCGACTTGCATAGATTCTTCTCATATGCCGTGTTAGTGGCATGTAGCTTATCATCCACATTACCAAATGATGAGTTAGTATACAATTCCCAGCGGCTAACAGAAAACACACGTGTTATTCCGATAACGTACCAGCTAGACCAGTTTGGAAGACTGACTCGATCGACTCTGTAGCAGACTACACAGAAATACGACTACATCAGTTCAGTAAATGAATGGTTTCCGAATTATTATTTCAAGGCAAGAACAATCGTAATCGAAAACGTGTAAGGTTCAGAACGTTCTTACCATATATAAGACTTATTACCAGCCTGCGTCATGCGTGCAGACTCAGTCAGTGCAGACTGCAGTGGTTCGATTGCCCAGGTAGCCTAGCAGTAGCAGACGACATTTAACCCCGCTCAGCACATTAACTTGTTGGGCAAATGTGAACGAAAAAACGATGGGGATATAATACGTGTAGGGTTCAGAGCATTCCTACCGTTCATATTTAGTACCAGACTCCCCGATGAGTGAAGATACCACACGAGAAACATGCCACATTTATTTTGAAAATGTACTTTCTGTCGACCGTGGCAAGGGGCAAAACTCTGCACAGTCAATCTGTCGAAGCTCGATTAAGGTTTCGAATCGCAAATAACTATGAGCACAGTCCTTTCTCCGAGTTTAAATGAGGTCTCTATGAAAGATCATCACTTTTTAGCTTAAGGCTACACTGGAATTTACCAACAGAAATTAAAACAAGAGTTTGCGTGTGACGAAAGCACGACACACTTGAGACAGCCCACACGTACACAAAAGTAGATCCAGTGACAAATGCGCGTTGCAAAATGTGCGTTTTGAATCTTCTTTTTTCTCTGGCGGTACTGACAATATCGTTATTGAAACAATCCCAGTGCACTAAGGGATTTATAGAGCAAATCTCGAAAATAATTATTGAACTCAGCGCTATGCGCTTCGTTCAATAATGAATTTTCTCGATTTGCTCTATAAATCCCTTAGTGCACTGGGATGTCTCAATAACTTAAACAATAACAACAATAACAATAATTGTCAGTAAGTACTGGTGTCACATGACTGATGTGAACCAGTTGATTGGCTAATGGCGATGCGCTAAAACTGTTAGCGCACTCTTGGAGTGCGCTAACTTTTCCACAGAGCGTATTCTTGCGCCCTTTGCCTAAGCAAGACTGTGCTCTCATCCTCAGAATTAATTAATGACATGTAGCTTATATTCTCCACAATACCAAATGACCATAAATTCCCTGCTTCTCAGTTAAAGCAGAAGTGGGTTTTTTTCTGACAGATTGCATGTGCCTGTGCCAGTGCCAGTGATCTAAAAAAATAGAAGCCGCTGTGTTTCATCTAATTTTCGCCGACTTGCATAGATTCTTCTCATATGCCGTGTTAGTGGCATGTAGCTTATCATCCACATTACCAAATGATGAGTTAGTATACAATTCCCAGCGGCTAACAGAAAACACAAGTGTTATTCCGATAACGTACCAGCTAGACCAGTTTGGAAGACTGACTCGATCGACTCTGTAGCAGACAACACAGAAATACGACTACATCAGTTCAGTAAATGAATGGTTTCAGAATTATTATTTCAAAGCAAGAACAATCGTAATCGAAAACGTGTAAGGTTCAGAACGTTCTTACCATATATAAGATTTATTAGCAGCCTGCCTCATGCGTACAGACTCAGTGCAGACTGCAGTCGTTCCATTGCCCAGGTTGGCAGGTAGCCTAGCAGACGACATTAACCCCGCTCAGCAAATTAACATGTTGGGCAAATGTGAACGAAAAAACGATGGGGATATAATACGTGTAGGGTTCAGAGCATTCTTACCGTTCATATTTAGTATCAGACTCCCCGATGAGTGAAGATAGAACACGAGAAATATGCCACATTTGTTTTGAAAATGTGCGAACCGTCGAGTCCCGCTTTGAGTCAATTCAAGGGGAGTCACTCCGCATAGTCAATCCGTCGAAGCTCGACTGGAGGTTTCGAATCGCAAATAATGAAGAGCCTTTCTCCGAGTTCAAATGAGGTCTCTCTGAAAGATCATCACTGTTCAGATTAACGCTACACTGGAATTTACCAACAGAAATTAAAATGCGTGTGACGAAAGCACGACACACTTGAGACACCCCACACAAAAGTAGATCTTTACTGTGCACGACCTGACCACACAGTTATGCCTATTCAAATGCGCATTGCAAAATGTGCGTTTGGAATCTTCTTTTTTCTATGGCGGTACTGACAATATCGTTATTGAAACAATCCCAGTGCACTAAGGGATTTATAGAGCAAATCTCGAAAATAATTATTGAACTCAGCGCTATGCGCTTCGTTCAATAATGAATTTTCTCGATTTGCTCTATAAATCCCTTAGTGCACTGGGATGTCTCAATAACTTAAATTGTCAGTAAGTACTGGTGTCACATGACTGATGTGAAACAGTTGATTGGCTAATGGCAATGCGCTTAAAACTGTTAGCGCACTCCAACTTGTCCAGAGAGCGTATTCTTCCGCCCTTTTCCAAAGCGAGGCTGTGCCCCTTCTTTTGATTTGAGAAGATTCTTCTCATCCTCCGTGTTAGTGACATGTAGCTTATCTTTTCCACATTACCAAATGATGCTTGACCCTAAATGTCCCGCGGCTAAAAGCAGAAGTGGGTTTTTTTTCTGACAGATTTCATGCGCCTGTGCTACAGTGAGTTTGGCCTCTTCTTTCGACTTGCGAAGATTCTTTTCAGCCGCTGTGTTAGTGGCATGTAGCTTATTGTCCCCACATTATCAAACAATGATTGCTTGACCCTAACATTTCCCCCGGCTAAAAGCAGAAGGTTTTTTTCTGACAGATTTCGAGCTGGACAAAGCAGCATTAATTTGGAAGTCGACTGATTCAATAGACTGTCCTACTCGCATTATATGTAGCAGACGACATCATCAGTTCAGGACTGAAATGAACGGTTTTCGCATATTTCAAGACAACTACGATGTAAACAGAATACGCGAAGGCTTCAAAACATTCTTACCATGTAATCATAGCACCAGCCTCCCAGATGAATGCAGGTACATTGCGAGAAATAACATGCCAACTTTATTTTTTGGCGAATGAGGGAACGAACGTGTCACTTTGAGTCGTTTGACATCAGGGGACGCCACTCAGTTGCTTGGGGGTCGTTCATATTTTTGGGAGCATAGAACATTTTGGTACATGGTTTTTTTTTATACCAATAATTAATACATAAGTGAAACTGTATGCTAACGGGTATATTTCACACAACTGTAACTCATACTGTTAGTTGCTACTCGATAAAACGGTACAGAGGGTAATCAAATCGTAAAATGCATGGTCGGCGATGAAACCGTCAATACCCCCGAAATGTGCAAAGCCGACACGCACACAAAAGAAGATCTAACTCGACCTGTCCACAATTGATCCAAACGCTGGCAGAAAAATGAACCTTTTTAAACGTTCTAATCTATTGTCGTTACTGACAATATCGTTATTGAAACAATCACAGTGCGCTAAGAGATTTATAGAGCAAATCTTGAAAATAATTATTGAACTCAGCGCTTTGCGCTTCGTTCAATAATTCATTTTCTCGATTTGCTTTATAAATCTCTAAGCGCACTGTGATGTCTCAATAACTTAAACAATAACAACACTTAATTGTCCATTAAAATGAATACATTAAAACGGAAAATTGTCTTCGACACGTCTAACTTGCCTGTCAATGATTATAAAATACACATCGAAATAAGATTAAGTGGACTACTAGACTGTTGTGTAGCGATTTCATTTACTTTCAAATTAATAGGCTTTGATTTTGTTTGATGACGATTGATGCTTGGCATAAAGAAACAGGGATAGGTAGTAGAAATGAAGAGTATCAAACCCCGATTTTGGAATAATTTAAATTTGACTATTGATTCGAACTGCACCAAAGAGAGACGAAAGGGAGTCGAACTTATTTGGCTCTGGTTTTAGACGATGATCCATTGTTTGTCTCTTGTTCAACACGATTGTTTGTGTCTCACAAAGAAACACAACTGCACGTTTTCTGTTATCAGGTTCGGTGTAAAGTTTTGATTTCGTGAATACAGTTGTGTAGAAAGTCCAAATTCAGACCAATACACCGCTTGTCAATCTATGGCTTCACGGTTGCCTTGTTCGTACAAAGGGAAGTAACTGAACTTGTGTCTTTCCCCTTTACTCTTTGCATTGCGTGACTGGGGCAGGTATTATATTACCCACCGATGTCCTAGATAAAACAAAATCAGTTCGTAGTTCTGTCAAATCACTATTCATGCAGGATTTGTTTTGAATATTGATGTTGTCATCTAGCTGGGATATTTTCAATCATACATGATTCGTGATGGGTTAAATGTTAATGTGAAAACAGTGTGCATTCGTCATGTGATTAGTAGTTTTGTGTGTTCAGACATAACATCAACATCGCTGTTCTGGAGCTGGCTGAGATCGGCGAGCTGTACAAGCTGGAGCAGAAATGGTGGTACGACAAGGGCAAGTGCGGTGACATGACGGCCAGCAAGGTATCACACTGTTGTAGTGGGGGGGGGGGGGGGGAGGGGGGGAGAAATTCAAGTTTTACGCCCTCACAGCAAGGTCATTAGGGACATGTTCCCGGGTTTTAACCCGACTTTAGATGAGATACGCAAGTGTATGCGTGTTTAGGTGGTATCAGCCAACTGCACTCATGTCAGAATGACCGAGGTCTTGTACGTGCCACTATGGTGACACGGGGGTGGGAGATGGATACCGTCTCTGGGTCTGCACATAAAGTTGACCCGTGTCCGTCCCAGCCCGGATTCGAACCAGCGACCTTTCGATCACAAGTCCAGCGCTCTACCACCTGAGCTACCCCCCCCCCCCCCCCAAACGCTGTTGTACAGTTCCACTGTCTTTTTATTGCATATGTATTATTTGTTGCCTGTACAAGTACAGTTGAATCAGGCTGATGTAGAAATTGGATATTATAAGATGTTTGATGGGTTGTTGACAGACCAGCTTTTTTGTCGGTCCGAGGGGGAGCATATCGTCTTTTGTTTCATATTTATTGACCAAGGCCGAAGGCCGCGGTCAATAAATATGAAACAAAAGTCGATATGCCCCCCGAGGACCGACAAAAAAGCTGGTCTGGCAACAAACCATCAAACATCGTTTTTGTCATCATTTTGGTGGTTCAACATTAAGTGAAAAATCAACACAGGGAGCCATGGTTTGAAACGCGAGTTCTGTTATTATAATGCATGTTCGGGGCCCCAGCACGTTGTTCAAAGCTGGCGTGCGAAAGCAACTTACTGTGTGTGATTTGAGTTTTAAATGTTGAGACAAGTATGTCAGGTTTGAGGATGCGAAGTTCTGTAGGTTCCGACTACAGAGTGGTGTGTGAAACCAACAGTAAGCGCCTTTGAAACGATAGTGCCCACATGTTGCATTCGAGCGATGGGATTGTCGTATTTCAAACGAGGTGATTTGCTTGCACAGTCAGCGTTGACCATCTCATAACAGATCTGTTATGTGGATTATCGTGCGACGTTCGAGTCGGGGGCAAGGAATCGCAGGAAGCAAAGATGAGTCTTTTTCCATTGTCACCTTTCTTTCCGGTTGTTGGTGCATATAATATTGTGCGGACAAAATGATGCGACGGCGAGTGTTTTTTGCTTCCAAGATTTTGTGGTGTGGGTATTGTTTTGCTCGTTTCATACCCACACCAAAACCTGAAACACACCCCACCCCACCCCCCCTCCCTCACAATCAGTCCATGAACACAAACACTGACACACACAAATAAATGATCAAGTTACCCCCCCCCCCCCCCCAACCCTTCACTTGCACACCTGCAACGCAGACGATCATATTATTGATTAAATATTCATATAGGTCAGTGTTGGGTTTATTGTTCTTGCTTGTGTTATTGCAGAATCGGTTATCTCTTATTGCTACACGTGTCTCTTCATTACATTTCACCATCGCCCTACCACCCTGCCCCTCTCAGTATTCCACGACTCGGTTTTCAGTGGTAAATATTAGTAATCGAATATTGAAGCTACGTTGAGTCAAAGGTCACAGAAGATTTGCATCGTGCAGCACTGCACGAATTGGGTCAAAGGACACAAACGATTTGCGTCGTGCCGCGAAGGAAAGATAATCGCGATCTTGTTTCTCATTGCCTCTCTGTTTTTCATTAGACTTGTCATTCTGCTTGCTCGGCTTTGTCAGATGTCTTCATTTCTTGTTGCTATGTTCTTTGCTTTTTTTATTATTATTTTTTTATTTGCGCTTAGTTTATCGATATGTTTTATCTTCTCACAAAGTCATGGAGTGCGTGTATCATATGACTTTGTGAGAAGATAAAACATATCGATAGGTTTCATTTGTTTGCGATAAAGCATAAATGTATGACCTTTGATGAGGTAGTTTTGTTTTTTGTTTACATTTGCCAGTTCGCCAGTTCGTATTTGGAACTTGGCGAAGCAGTGTCGTCTGTTTAGGTCTGGGGAAACGCCAATGAAAAGAGCCGAAGAATCCTCGAGCGTTTCTATTGGGTTTGCTTTTGATTATCCATGTAATAGGGCTTCCTGCAACTATGGTAACCGGGGATTTATTCCCCGGGGAACATGAGATTTATTTCCCAGGTGCTTGTGAATGAAAACTCGTGAAAATGATGACAAACAAATATTATCCCATGACCTGCCTGTTTATCTCTGTTAGCTGTAGAGGGGATTATTCTGGATAATCCATCACAACCATATGGATTATCCATCACAACCGAGTCTCGATCTCACCTGTCATTGGTCATTGTCTTTGATCTGAGAGTACATTTGAATAATTTAGAGGTCATCTGCATATTTATCGTTAACTCGGGGACTACTTTATTTCAGCAAAACGATTGAGATATTCTGCGGTATAAAAGTCGAACTGACCTTTGGCTAACGATCTACAAACATTATCATTGAAAAAATAAAGAAAACAACAAAGAATGTACATAATCTGTTTGGGTGAATAGAGCTGAGTGAAGATTATGAGTTGTCCGACGCGGTGAGACTGAGAGAGAGACAGAGAGCACGAGAGAGAGCGACAGAGACACACAGTGATTCAAGGCGCACAACTCTAGTAAAGTTGTCGTAACGAGGTACGCTTCATGAGCAACCGCTTAGAGCAATCCCAAGAGCATCCTGATTCAAAATCTTGAGCGACAAAATAAAACTTACACTAAAACAGTATGCGTATAGTTTTGTTCATTTGTTATCGCTTTTAGAGCATTGATTGCTAAATATGGTTCAATAGAACAAGGCTGTCTCATCAGTCGTCTGCTACATATCTGTCGTCTGCTGCAGGATCTGTCGTTTGCTATACATGACTGTAGTATCTTCGGCTCAAGTTGACCAGCATGGAAATTGCCATTTTCAAAGTTGGTGATACTGTTAGAATAAAAGTTGGCGAAGAAGGTCGGATCTTGGACATATAGAGACCACTAGGCTACATGCGTTGCCACATAAAAACAACTCGACAGTGGTGCGCCGTTTTCCCCCAGACAGATACCTAATGGCCTAAGACAACGACAGACATCAAAGTTAGGCTCACCTAAATCAGTAAGTGACGATTGAAGAAGTAGGTAATACAAATTTGAACACTGAAGCACAATGGCTCGAATAAGCACAAACTCAGCAATCATCTTCATCGCTTGTAAAATCACACACGCGGTCTTTCGAATCCTGAACTCAGGTAAAAAATGAGTTACTTCCCTTCGGGTATCATTCTCTCCCGTCGCTAGCTGTGAAGCGAAGATTATCAGAATGCGGTCTTTCGCAGTTTTGACAAATGCCAGCTCGGGTAACCGACTGAAACCGGCCGGGAACTGCACAGTATCAAATGCATTCAACGGCACAATCCTGGAAACAAAAAGACAAAAGGGGACTCGTTTCGCACATGAATATCATGACACGATTTTTGGTGGCAGAAGGTTTGATGAGCAGTAAACAGGCACTCGCAGAGTTTGTGTCAAAAAGTTCGTTTTTTTTAATGAAAACGTCGGAGTAATGGGATAAAAAGCTTACACACCTCGTCCTGAATATCGTGCATATTTTCCCTCGGGTCGATTTACAGGTATTACCTCGCCAGTGTGTGTGTGTGTGTGTGTCTGTCTGTCTCTCTGTCTCTGTGTGTGTGTGTGTAGAGCGATTCAGACTAAACTACTGGACCGATCTTTATGAAATTTGACATGAGAGTTCCTGGGAATGATATTCCCGGACACTTTTTTAATTTTTTTCGATAAATGTCTTTGATGACGTCATATCCGGCTTTTTGTAAAAGTTGAGGCAGCACTGTCACACCCTCATTTTTCAATCAAATTGATTGACATTTTGGCAAAGCAATTTTCGACAAAGGCCGGACTTTGGTATTGCATTTCAGCTTGGTGGCTTAAAAAATAATTAATTAATTTGGTCATTAAAAATCGGAAACTTGTCATTAAACTTTTTATTTTTTAAACGATCCAAAAACAATTTCATCTTATTTTTCGTCATTTTCTGATTCCAAAAACATATACATATGTTATATTTGGATTACAAACAAGCTCTAAAAATTAAAAATATGAAAATTATGATTAAAATTAATTGTCCAAAATCGATTTAGAAACAAGTTCATCTTATTCCTTGTCGGTCCCTGATTCCAAAAACATACAGATATGATATGTTTGGATTAAAAACAAACTCAGCACGCTAAAAAGAGTAGAGATACAGATAAGCGTGTTATCCTACTCAGCGCGACCATGACCGCACTATTCTGGCTTGTCGATTTCACTGCCTTTGCCACGAGCGGTGGACTGACGAAACTACGAGTATGCGGTCTTGGTGAAAAAATGCAGTGCGTTCAGTTTCATTCTGTGAGTTCGACAGCTTGACTAAATGTTGTTATTTTGCCTTACGCGACTTGTTGTTTGTTTTTGTTCTTTCCACTACACACTAAAACAAAACATTACGCACAACATGTTCAAGTTCCTCGCACACTACTACTTCTCTATCCTCACCCTCCTTCTTTTTACACCAATATCTAACGACAAAATGTGTTACCCGGGTAACCAGAAGGACGCGGCGGGCAGCCAGAGCGCGCTGACCTTGAGCAACGTGTCGGGGATCTTCCACATCCTGATCGCCGGCCTGGTCCTGTCCATGATCACCTCCTCCATCGAGTACATCGTGCAGCGACACCTGAAGGCCCTGGCCGGCAAGAAGGTGTGTGTGTGTGTGTGTGTGTGTGTGTGTGTGTGTGAGAGAGAGAGTGTGTGTGTGTGTGGTTGTGAGTGTGTGTATGTGTGTGTGTATGTGTGTGTGTGTGAGAGAGAGAGAGAGTGTGTGTGTGTGTGTGTGTGTGGTTGTGAGTGTGTGTATGTGTGTGTGTGTGTGAGAGAGAGAGAGAGAGTGTGTGTGTGTGTGTGTGTGTGTGTGTGTGTGTGGTTGTAAGTGTGTGTATGTGTGTGTGTGTGAGAGAGAGAGAGTGTGTGTGTGTGTGTGTGTGTGTGTGTGTGTGTGTGTGTGTGTGTGTGTGTGTGTGTGTGTGTGTGTATGTGTGTGTGTGTGTGTGTGTGTTCATGATTAAAAAAAAAGACAAAAGCCTTAGACATGTGTTTTAGCATTCTGTGTATCTTGATCTTGCTTTTCTACGCCCGTGCGACTCAAAAGCAAACGCAACTACAGGATTTTTGTTTACCGGTTTTGTTTCAACAAATGACTGTTTGGTTCATGCTTCCTTTGAGAACGACCAGTTAGAGGATAGAAGTTCGAAGCCGAAAACCAGAACTTAATTAAAAGAGGTCACGACTTCAGGAATAGCCCTCCAACCTTCATAAATAGTTGATAGGAAAAGAATAATAATGTGCTTGTGACTGTAAGACGAAAACAATTTGGAAGGTATTATGCAAGCAGCATAACCCGAATTCGTGTCCTACAAACTTTAACCTTGCGTTCAGCTTACCTGGAAGGGGCGCAACTCGTGTGCGACCCTGACTCTTCTTCTTTCGTGTACAGGTCGGTGGGGTGCGTCAAAGACAATTGTCAGTGTTTAAGATCCCTTGGTAATGGACTATCAAGTGTTCTTGTTGTTGTTATTGCTGTTGTTATTGTTAGTGTAATTCTTTGCATTATTTAATGTTGTTTTGTACACGTACTCGACAGAACCACGTGTGCAAGGCCCCACCACCACCACCGCCCCCTCGACGTAGCTGCTACCAGCCAGCAGCACGTGCCGACTACAGGACGTCTTACTACGAGAACGACACGGTCAGTCAACAATGATTACTTGTTTCATGACTGGGTCAGTGATCACTACATACTTGTTTCATGACCGGGTCAGTGATCACTAAATATTTGATTCATGACCGGGTAATTGATCACTAAATATTTGATTCATGACCGGGTAATTGATCACTACACACTTGTTTCATGACCGTGTCAGTGATCACTAAATACTTGTTTCATGACCGTGTCAGTGATCACTACATACTTGTTTCATGACCGTGTCAGTGATCACTACATACTTGTTTCATGACCGGGTCAGTGATCACTACATACTTGTTGCATGACCGGGTCAGTGATCACTACATACTTGTTGCATGACCGTGTCAGTGATCACTACATACTTGTTTCATGACCGTGTCAGTGATCACTACATACTTGTTTCATGACCGTGTCAGTGATCACTACATACTTGTTTCATGACCGTGTCAGTGATCACTACATACTTGTTTCATGACCGTGTCAGTGATCACTACATACTTGTTTCATGACTGGGTCAGTGATCACTACATACTTGTTTCATGACCGTGTCAGTGATCACTACATACTTGTTTCATGACCGTGTCAGTGATCACTACATACTTGTTTCATGACCGTGTCAGTGATCACTACATACTTGTTTCATGACCGTGTCAGTGATCACTACATACTTGTTTCATGACCGTGTCAGTGATCACTACATACTTGCTTCATGACTGGGTCAGTGATCACTACATACTTGTTTCATGACCGTGTCAGTGATCACTACATACTTGTTTCATGACCGTGTCAGTGATCACTACATACTTGTTTCATGACCGTGTCAGTGATCTCTACATACTTGTTTTATGACCGTGTCAGTGATCACTACATACTTGTTTCATGACCGTGTCAGTGATCACTACATACTTGTTTCATGACTGGGTCAGTGATCACTACATACTTGTTTCATGACCGGGTCAGTGATCACTACACACTTGTTTCATGACCGTGTCAGTGATCACTAAATACTTGTTTCATGACCGTGTCAGTGATCACTACATACTTGTTTCATGACCGTGTCAGTGATCACTACATACTTGTTTCATGACCGTGTCAGTGATCACTACATACTTGTTTCATGACCGTGTCAGTGATCACTACATACTTGTTTCATGACCGTGTCAGTGATCTCTACATACTTGTTTCATGACCGTGTCAGTGATCACTACATACTTGTTTCATGACCGTGTCAGTGATCACTACATACTTGTTTCATGACCGGGTCAGTGATCACTACATACTTGTTTCATGACCGGGTCAGTGATCACTACATACTTGTTTCATGACCAGGTCAGTGATCTCTACATACTTGTTTCATGACCGGGTCAGTGATCACTACATACTTGTTTCATGACGGGGTCAGTGATCTCTACATACTTGTTTCATGACCGGGTCAGTGATCACTACATACTTGTTTCATGACGGGGTCAGTGATCTCTACATACTTGTTTCATGACCGTGTCAGTGATCACTACATACTTGTTGCATGACCGTGTCAGTGATCTCTACATACTTGTTTCATGACCGTGTCAGTGATCACTACATACTTGTTTCATGACCGGGTCAGTGATCTCTACATACTTGTTTCATGACCGGGTCAGTGATCACTACATACTTGTTGCATGACCGGGTCAGTGATCACTACATACTTGTTTCATGACCGGGTCAGTGATCACTACATACTTGTTTCATGACCGTGTCAGTGATCACTACATACTTGTTTCATGACCAGGTCAGTGATCACTACATACTTGTTTCATGACCGTGTCAGTGATCACTACATACTTGTTTCATGACCGGGTCAGTGATCACTACATACTTGTTTCATGACCGTGTCAGTGCTACATACTTGTTTCATGACCGTGTCAGTGATCTCTACATACTTGTTTCATGACCGTGTCAGTGATCACTACATACTTGTTTCATGACTGGGTCAGTGATCACTAAATACTTGTTTCATGACCGGGTCAGTGATCACTACATACTTGTTTCATGACCGGGTCAGTGATCACTAAATATTTGATTCATGACCGGGTAATTGATCACTAAATACATTACCTGCCATTCAGACTTGGTCGTGTGACAGACGTTTTCTTCCACACGAGATTACGTCGATTGTCTAACAAAGCTAATCGAGATGCCGTTTTTAGTATTCTCAGCGTTGAACAATTTGTAAAGAGAAGAAACGATAACAGCAGGAGAAATGAAAGTCGTGTGTGAGTTTTTTTTTTTGGCTTTTGGAGGGACGATTGCGAGTCTGAATCCGTTCTTGCACATGCTATAAAGCGTGTAACATACAATCTTGCACACGTTTGCTTTAGTAGTGGCAAAGAAGGAAAGCGTAGGACATACTTGTTTCATGACGGGGTCAGTGATCACTACATACTTGTTTCATGACCGGGTCAGTGATCTCTACATACTTGTTTCATGACCGTGTCAGTGATCACTACATACTTGTTTCATGACCGGGTCAGTGATCACTACATACTTGTTGCATGACCGGGTCAGTGATCACTACATACTTGTTTCATGACCGTGTCAGTGATCACTACATACTTGTTTCATGACCGTGTCAGTGATCACTACATACTTGTTTCATGACCGTGTCAGTGATCACTACATACTTGTTTCATGACCGTGTCAGTGATCACTACATACTTGTTTCATGACCGTGTCAGTGATCTCTACATACTTGTTTCATGACCGTGTCAGTGATCACTACATACTTGTTTCATGACCGTGTCAGTGATCTCTACATACTTGTTTCATGACCGGGTCAGTGATCACTACATACTTGTTTCATGACCGGGTCAGTGATCTCTACATACTTGTTTCATGACCGTGTCAGTGATCACTACATACTTGTTTCATGACCGTGTCAGTGATCACTAAATACTTGTTTCATGACGGGGTCAGTGATCACTACATACTTGTTTCATGACCGGGTCAGTGATCACTACATACTTGTTTCATGACGGGGTCAGTGATCACTACATACTTGTTTCATGACCGGGTCAGTGATCACTACATACTTGTTTCATGACCGTGTCAGTGATCACTACATACTTGTTTCATGACCGGGTCAGTGATCACTACATACTTGTTTCATGACCGGGTCAGTGATCACTACATACTTGTTTCATGACCGTGTCAGTGATCACTACATACTTGTTTCATGACCGTGTCAGTGATCACTACATACTTGTTTCATGACCGTGTCAGTGCTACATACTTGTTTCATGACCGTGTCAGTGATCTCTACATACTTGTTTCATGACTGGGTCAGTGATCACTAAATACTTGTTTCATGACCGTGTCAGTGATCTCTACATACTTGTTTCATGACCGTGTCAGTGATCTCTACATACTTGTTTCATGACCGTGTCAGTGATCACTACATACTTGTTTCATGACCGTGTCAGTGATCACTACATACTTGTTTCATGACTGGGTCAGTGATCACTAAATACTTGTTTCATGACCGTGTCAGTGATCACTACATACTTGTTTCATGACCGGGTCAGTGATCACTACATACTTGTTTCATGACCGGGTCAGTGATCACTAAATACTTGTTTCATGACGGGGTCAGTGATCACTAAATACTTGTTTCATGACCGTGTCAGTGATCACTACATACTTGTTTCATGACCGGGTCAGTGATCTCTACATACTTGTTTCATGACCGGGTCAGTGATCACTAAATACTTGTTTCATGACCAGGTCAGTGATCACTACATACTTGTTTCATGACCAGGTCAGTGATCACTACATACTTGTTTCATGACCGGGTCAGTGATCTCTACATACTTGTTTCATGACCGGGTCAGTGATCACTACATACTTGTTTCATGACCGGGTCAGTGATCACTACATACTTGTTTCATGACCGTGTCAGTGATCACTACATACTTGTTTCATGACTGGGTCAGTGATCACTACATACTTGTTTCATGACCGGGTCAGTGATCACTACATACTTGTTTCATGACCGGGTCAGTGATCACTACATACTTGTTTCATGACGGGGTCAGTGATCACTACATACTTGTTTCATGACCGGGTCAGTGATCACTACATACTTGTTTCATGACTGGGTCAGTGATCACTACATACTTGTTTCATGACCGGGTCAGTGATCACTACATACTTGTTTCATGACCGGGTCAGTGATCTCTACATACTTGTTTCATGACCGGGTCAGTGATCACTACATACTTGTTTCATGACCGGGTCAGTGATCTCTACATACTTGTTTCATGACGGGGTCAGTGATCACTAAATACTTGTTTCATGACTGGGTCAGTGATCACTACATACTTGTTTCATGACCGTGTCAGTGATCACTACATACTTGTTTCATGACTGGGTCAGTGATCACTACATACTTGTTTCATGACCGTGTCAGTGATCACTACATACTTGTTTCATGACGGGGTCAGTGATCACTACATACTTGTTTCATGACCAGGTCAGTGATCACTACATACTTGTTTCATGACCGTGTCAGTGATCACTACATACTTGTTTCATGACGGGGTCAGTGATCACTACATACTTGTTTCATGACCGTGTCAGTGATCACTACATACTTGTTTCATGACCGTGTCAGTGATCACTACATACTTGTTTCATGACCGTGTCAGTGATCTCTACATACTTGTTTCATGACCGTGTCAGTGATCACTACATACTTGTTTCATGACCGGGTCAGTGATCACTACATACTTGTTTCATGACGGGGTCAGTGATCACTACATACTTGTTTCATGACCGGGTCAGTGATCACTACATACTTGTTTCATGACCGGGTCAGTGATCTCTACATACTTGTTTCATGACCGGGTCAGTGATCACTACATACTTGTTTCATGACCGGGTCAGTGATCACTACATACTTGTTGCATGACCGTGTCAGTGATCTCTACATACTTGTTTCATGACCGTGTCAGTGATCACTACATACTTGTTTCATGACCGTGTCAGTGATCACTACATACTTGTTTCATGACCAGGTCAGTGATCACTAAATACTTGTTTCATGACCGTGTCAGTGATCTCTACATACTTGTTTCATGACCGGGTCAGTGATCACTACATACTTGTTTCATGACCGGGTCAGTGATCACTAAATACTTGTTTCATGACCGTGTCAGTGATCTCTACATACTTGTTTCATGACCGGGTCAGTGATCACCAAATACTTGTTTCATGACCGGGTCAGTGATCACCAAATACTTGTTTTATGACCGTGTCAGTGCTACATACTTGTTTCATGACCGTGTCAGTGCTACATACTTGTTTCATGACCGGGTCAGTGATCACTACATACTTGTTTCATGACCGTGTCAGTGATCTCTACATACTTGTTTCATGACCGTGTCAGTGATCACTACATACTTGTTTCATGACCGTGTCAGTGATCACTACATACTTGTTTCATGACCGTGTCAGTGATCACCAAATACTTGTTTCATGACCGGGTCAGTGATCACCAAATACTTGTTTTATGACCGTGTCAGTGCTACATACTTGTTTCATGACCGTGTCAGTGATCTCTACATACTTGTTTCATGACTGGGTCAGTGATCACTAAATACTTGTTTCATGACCGTGTCAGTGATCTCTACATACTTGTTTCATGACCGTGTCAGTGATCACTACATACTTGTTTCATGACCGTGTCAGTGATCACTACATACTTGTTTCATGACCGTGTCAGTGATCACTACATACTTGTTTCATGACCGTGTCAGTGATCACTACATACTTGTTTCATGACCGGGTCAGTGATCACTACATACTTGTTTCATGACCGTGTCAGTGATCACTACATACTTGTTTCATGACCGTGTCAGTGATCACTACATACTTGTTTCATGACCGTGTCAGTGATCACTACATACTTGTTTCATGACCGTGTCAGTGATCACTACATACTTGTTTCATGACCGGGTCAGTGATCACTACATACTTGTTTCATGACCGTGTCAGTGATCACTACATACTTGTTTCATGACCGTGTCAGTGATCACTACATACTTGTTTCATGACCGGGTCAGTGATCACTACATACTTGTTTCATGACCGTGTCAGTGATCACTACATACTTGTTTCATGACCAGGTCAGTGATCACTACATACTTGTTTCATGACCGGGGTCAGTGATCTCTACATACTTGTTTCATGACCGTGTCAGTGATCACTACATACTTGTTTCATGACCGGGTCAGTGATCACTACATACTTGTTTCATGACCGGGTCAGTGATCACTACATACTTGTTTCATGACCGGGTCAGTGATCACTACATACTTGTTTCATGACCGTGTCAGTGATCACTACATACTTGTTTCATGACCGGGTCAGTGATCACTACATACTTGTTTCATGACCGGGTCAGTGATCACTACATACTTGTTTCATGACCGTGTCAGTGATCACTACATACTTGTTTCATGACCGTGTCAGTGATCACTACATACTTGTTTCATGACCGTGTCAGTGATCACTACATACTTGTTTCATGAACGGGTCAGTGATCACTACATACTTGTTTCATGACCGTGTCAGTGATCACTACATACTTGTTTCATGACCGTGTCAGTGATCACTACATACTTGTTTCATGACCGTGTCAGTGATCACTACATACTTGTTTCATGACCGTGTCAGTGATCACTACATACTTGTTTCATGACCGGGTCAGTGATCACTACATACTTGTTTCATGACCGTGTCAGTGATCACTACATACTTGTTTCATGACCGTGTCAGTGATCACTACATACTTGTTTCATGACCGTGTCAGTGATCTCTACATACTTGTTTCATGACCGGGTCAGTGATCACTACATACTTGTTTCATGACGGGGTCAGTGATCACTACATACTTGTTTCATGACCGGGTCAGTGATCACTACATACTTGTTTCATGACCGTGTCAGTGATCTCTACATACTTGTTTCATGACCAGGTCAGTGATCACTACATACTTGTTTCATGACGGGGTCAGTGATCACTACATACTTGTTTCATGACCGTGTCAGTGATCACTACATACTTGTTTCATGACTGGGTCAGTGATCACTACATACTTGTTTCATGACCGTGTCAGTGATCACTACATACTTGTTTCATGACCGTGTCAGTGATCACTACATACTTGTTTCATGACCGGGTCAGTGATCACTACATACTTGTTTCATGACCGGGTCAGTGATCACTACATACTTGTTTCATGACCGTGTCAGTGATCACTAAATACTTGTTTCATGACCGTGTCAGTGATCACTACATACTTGTTTCATGACGGGGTCAGTGATCACTACATACTTGTTTCATGACGGGGTCAGTGATCACTACATACTTGTTTCATGACCGTGTCAGTGATCACTACATACTTGTTTCATGACCGTGTCAGTGATCACTACATACTTGTTTCATGACCGGGTCAGTGATCTCTACATACTTGTTTCATGACGGGGTCAGTGATCACTACATACTTGTTTCATGACGGGGTCAGTGATCACTAAATACTTGTTTCATGACCGGGTCAGTGATCTCTACATACTTGTTTCATGACCGGGTCAGTGATATCTACATACTTGTTTCATGACCAGGTCAGTGATAACTAAATACTTGTTTCATGACCGTGTCAGTGATCACTACATACTTGTTTCATGACCAGGTCAGTGATCACTACATACTTGTTGCATGACCGTGTCAGTGATCACTAAATACTTGTTTCATGACCAGGTCAGTGATCACTACATACTTGTTTCATGACCGGGTCAGTGATCACTACATACTTGTTTCATGACGGGGTCAGTGATCACTACATACTTGTTTCATGACCGGGTCAGTGATCACTACATACTTGTTTCATGACCGTGTCAGTGATCACTAAATACTTGTTTCATGACGGGGTCAGTGATCACTACATACTTGTTTCATGACCAGGTCAGTGATCACTAAATACTTGTTTCATGACCGTGTCAGTGATCTCTACATACTTGTTTCATGACCGTGTCAGTGATCACTACATACTTGTTTCATGACGGGGTCAGTGATCACTACATACTTGTTTCATGACGGGGTCAGTGATCACTACATACTTGTTTCATGACCGTGTCAGTGATCACTACATACTTGTTTCATGACCGGGTCAGTGATCACTACATACTTGTTTCATGACCGTGTCAGTGATCACTACATACTTGTTTCATGACCGTGTCAGTGATCACTACATACTTGTTTCATGACCGTGTCAGTGATCACTACATACTTGTTTCATGACCGTGTCAGTGATCACTACATACTTGTTTCATGACCGTGTCAGTGATCACTACATACTTGTTTCATGACCGTGTCAGTGATCACTACATACTTGTTTCATGACCAGGTCAGTGATCACTACATACTTGTTTCATGACTGGGTCAGTGATCACTACATACTTGTTTCATGACGGGTCAGTGATCACTACATACTTGTTTCATGACGGGGTCAGTGATCACTACATACTTGTTTCATGACTGGGTCAGTGATCACTACATACTTGTTTCATGACCGTGTCAGTGATCACTACATACTTGTTTCATGACCGTGTCAGTGATCACTACATACTTGTTTCATGACCGTGTCAGTGATCACTACATACTTGTTTCATGACCGTGTCAGTGATCACTACATACTTGTTTCATGACCGGGTCAGTGATCACTACATACTTGTTTCATGACCGTGTCAGTGATCACTACATACTTGTTTCATGACCGTGTCAGTGATCTCTACATACTTGTTTCATGACCGTGTCAGTGATCACTACATACTTGTTTCATGACCGTGTCAGTGATCACTACATACTTGTTTCATGACCGTGTCAGTGATCACTACATACTTGTTTCATGACCGTGTCAGTGATCACTACATACTTGTTTCATGACCGGTCAGTGATCACTACATACTTGTTTCATGACGGGTCAGTGATCACTACATACTTGTTTCATGACCGTGTCAGTGATCACTACATACTTGTTTCATGACCGTGTCAGTGATCACTACATACTTGTTTCATGACCGGTCAGTGATCACTACATACTTGTTTCATGACGGGGTCAGTGATCACTACATACTTGTTTCATGACCGTGTCAGTGATCACTACATACTTGTTTCATGACCGTGTCAGTGATCACTACATACTTGTTTCATGACCGTGTCAGTGATCACTACATACTTGTTTCATGACCGTGTCAGTGATCACTACATACTTGTTTCATGACCGTGTCAGTGATCACTAAATACTTGTTTCATGACCGTGTCAGTGATCACTACATACTTGTTTCATGACCGTGTCAGTGATCACTACATACTTGTTTCATGACCGTGTCAGTGATCTCTACATACTTGTTTCATGACCGTGTCAGTGATCACTACATACTTGTTGCATGACCGGGTCAGTGATCACTACATACTTGTTTCATGACCGGGTCAGTGATCACTACATACTTGTTTCATGACCGTGTCAGTGATCACTACATACTTGTTTCATGACCGTGTCAGTGATCACTACATACTTGTTTCATGACCGTGTCAGTGATCACTACATACTTGTTTCATGACCGTGTCAGTGATCACTACATACTTGTTTCATGACCGGGTCAGTGATCACTACATACTTGTTTCATGACCGTGTCAGTGATCACTACATACTTGTTTCATGACCGTGTCAGTGATCACTACATACTTGTTTCATGACCGGGTCAGTGATCACTACATACTTGTTTCATGACCGTGTCAGTGATCACTACATACTTGTTTCATGACCGTGTCAGTGATCACTACATACTTGTTTCATGACCGTGTCAGTGATCACTACATACTTGTTTCATGACCGTGTCAGTGATCACTACATACTTGTTTCATGACCGTGTCAGTCATCACTACATACTTGTTTCATGACCAGGTCAGTGATCACTACATACTTGTTTCATGACCGTGTCAGTGATCACTACATACTTGTTTCATGACCGGGTCAGTGATCACTACATACTTGTTTCATGACCGGGTCAGTGATCACTACATACTTGTTTCATGACTGGGTCAGTGATCACTACATACTTGTTTCATGACCGGGTCAGTGATCACTACATACTTGTTTCATGACCGGGTCAGTGATCACTACATACTTGTTTCATGACCGGGTCAGTGATCACTACATACTTGTTTCATGACCGGGTCAGTGATCACTACATACTTGTTTCATGACGGGGTCAGTGATCACTACATACTTGTTTCATGACCGGGTCAGTGATCACTACATACTTGTTTCATGACCGTGTCAGTGATCACTACATACTTGTTTCATGACCGGGTCAGTGATCACTACATACTTGTTTCATGACCGTGTCAGTGATCACTACATACTTGTTTCATGACGGGGTCAGTGATCACTACATACTTGTTTCATGACCAGGTCAGTGATAACTAAATACTTGTTTCATGACCGTGTCAGTGATCACTACATACTTGTTTCATGACCGTGTCAGTGATCACTACATACTTGTTTCATGACCGTGTCAGTGATCACTACATACTTGTTTCATGACCGTGTCAGTGATCACTACATACTTGTTTCATGACCGTGTCAGTGATCACTACATACTTGTTTCATGACCGTGTCAGTGATCACTACATACTTGTTTCATGACTGGGTCAGTGATCACTACATACTTGTTTCATGACGGGGTCAGTGATCACTAAATACTTGTTTCATGACCGTGTCAGTGATCACTACATACTTGTTTCATGACCGGGTCAGTGATCTCTACATACTTGTTTCATGACCGGGTCAGTGATCACTACATACTTGTTTCATGACCGGGTCAGTGATCACTACATACTTGTTTCATGACCGTGTCAGTGATCTCTACATACTTGTTTCATGACCGTGTCAGTGATCACTACATACTTGTTTCATGACCGTGTCAGTGATCACTACATACTTGTTTCATGACCGTGTCAGTGATCACTACATACTTGTTTCATGACCGTGTCAGTGATCACTACATACTTGTTTCATGACCGTGTCAGTGATCACTACATACTTGTTTCATGACCGTGTCAGTGCTACATACTTGTTTCATGACCGGGTCAGTGATCACCAAATACTTGTTTTATGACCGTGTCAGTGCTACATACTTGTTTCATGACCGTGTCAGTGATCACTACATACTTGTTTCATGACTGGGTCAGTGATCACTACATACTTGTTTCATGACCGTGTCAGTGATCACTACATACTTGTTTCATGACCGTGTCAGTGATCACTACATACTTGTTTCATGACCGTGTCAGTGATCACTACATACTTGTTTCATGACCGTGTCAGTGATCACCAAATACTTGTTTCATGACCGGGTCAGTGATCACCAAATACTTGTTTTATGACCGTGTCAGTGCTACATACTTGTTTCATGACCGTGTCAGTGATCTCTACATACTTGTTTCATGACCGTGTCAGTGCTACATACTTGTTTCATGACCGGGTCAGTGATCTCTACATACTTGTTTCATGACCGTGTCAGTGATCTCTACATACTTGTTTCATGACCGTGTCAGTGATCACTACATACTTGTTTCATGACCGTGTCAGTGATCACTACATACTTGTTTCATGACCGTGTCAGTGATCACTACATACTTGTTTCATGACCGTGTCAGTGATCACTACATACTTGTTTCATGACCGGGTCAGTGATCACTACATACTTGTTTCATGACCGTGTCAGTGATCACTACATACTTGTTTCATGACCGGGTCAGTGATCACTACATACTTGTTTCATGACCGGGTCAGTGATCACTACATACTTGTTTCATGACCGTGTCAGTGATCACTACATACTTGTTTCATGACCGGGTCAGTGATCACTACATACTTGTTTCATGACCGTGTCAGTGATCACTACATACTTGTTTCATGACCGTGTCAGTGATCACTACATACTTGTTTCATGACCGTGTCAGTGATCACTACATACTTGTTTCATGACCGTGTCAGTGATCACTACATACTTGTTTCATGACGGGGTCAGTGATCACTACATACTTGTTTCATGACCGTGTCAGTGATCACTACATACTTGTTTCATGACCGTGTCAGTGATCACTACATACTTGTTTCATGACCGGGTCAGTGATTACTACATACTTGTTTCATGACCGGGTCAGTGATCACTACATACTTGTTTCATGACCAGGTCAGTGATCACTAAATACTTGTTTCATGACCAGGTCAGTGATCTCTACATACTTGTTTCATGACCAGGTCAGTGATCACTACATACTTGTTTCATGACGGGGTCAGTGATCACTACATACTTGTTTCATGACCGGGTCAGTGATCACTACATACTTGTTTCATGACCGGGTCAGTGATCACTACATACTTGTTTCATGACGGGGTCAGTGATCTCTACATACTTGTTTCATGACCAGGTCAGTGATCACTACATACTTGTTTCATGACCAGGTCAGTGATCACTACATACTTGTTTCATGACCGTGTCAGTGATCACTACATACTTGTTTCATGACCGTGTCAGTGATCACTACATACTTGTTTCATGACCGTGTCAGTGATCACTACATACTTGTTTCATGACCGTGTCAGTGATCACTACATACTTGTTTCATGACCGGGTCAGTGATCACTAAATACTTGTTTCATGACCGTGTCAGTGATCACTACATACTTGTTTCATGACCGTGTCAGTGATCACTACATACTTGTTTCATGACCGTGTCAGTGATCTCTACATACTTGTTTCATGACCGGGTCAGTGATCACTACATACTTGTTTCATGACGGGGTCAGTGATCACTACATACTTGTTTCATGACCAGGTCAGTGATCACTACATACTTGTTTCATGACCGGGTCAGTGATCTCTACATACTTGTTTCATGACCAGGTCAGTGATCACTAAATACTTGTTTCATGACCGTGTCAGTGATCACTACATACTTGTTTCATGACCGTGTCAGTGATCACTACATACTTGTTTCATGACTGGGTCAGTGATCACTACATACTTGTTTCATGACCGTGTCAGTGATCACTACATACTTGTTTCATGACCGTGTCAGTGATCACTACATACTTGTTTCATGACTGGGTCAGTGATCACTACATACTTGTTTCATGACTGGGTCAGTGATCACTACATACTTGTTTCATGACCGGGTCAGTGATCACTACATACTTGTTTCATGACCGTGTCAGTGATCACTACATACTTGTTTCATGACGGGGTCAGTGATCACTACATACTTGTTTCATGACCGGGTCAGTGATCACTACATACTTGTTTCATGACCGTGTCAGTGATCTCTACATACTTGTTTCATGACCGTGTCAGTGATCACTACATACTTGTTTCATGACCGTGTCAGTGATCACTACATACTTGTTTCATGTCCGGGTCAGTGATCACTACATACTTGTTTCATGACGGGGTCAGTGATCACTACATACTTGTTTCATGACCAGGTCAGTGATCACTACATACTTGTTTCATGACCAGGTCAGTGATCACTACATACTTGTTTCATGACCAGGTCAGTGATCACTACATACTTGTTTCATGACCAGGTCAGTGATCACTACATACTTGTTTCATGACCAGGTCAGTGATCACTACATACTTGTTTCATGACCGTGTCAGTGATCACTACATACTTGTTTCATGACCAGGTCAGTGATCACTACATACTTGTTTCATGACCGGGTCAGTGATCACTACATACTTGTTTCATGACGGGGTCAGTGATCACTACATACTTGTTTCATGACCGGGTCAGTGATCACTACATACTTGTTTCATGACCGTGTCAGTGATCACTACATACTTGTTTAATGACGGGGTCAGTGATCTCTACATACTTGTTTCATGACCGGGTCAGTGATCACTACATACTTGTTTCATGACCGGGTCAGTGATCTCTACATACTTGTTTCATGACCGTGTCAGTGATCACTACATACTTGTTTCATGACCGGGTCAGTGATCACTACATACTTGTTTCATGACGGGGTCAGTGATCACTACATACTTGTTTCATGACCGTGTCAGTGATCACTACATACTTGTTTCATGACCGGGTCAGTGATCACTACATACTTGTTTCATGACCGTGTCAGTGATCACTACATACTTGTTTCATGACCGTGTCAGTGATCACTACATACTTGTTTCATGACCGTGTCAGTGATCTCTACATACTTGTTTCATGACCGTGTCAGTGATCACTACATACTTGTTTCATGACCGTGTCAGTGATCACTACATACTTGTTTCATGACCGTGTCAGTGATCACTACATACTTGTTTCATGACCGTGTCAGTGATCACTACATACTTGTTTCATGACCAGGTCAGTGATCACTACATACTTGTTTCATGACTGGGTCAGTGATCACTACATACTTGTTTCATGACTGGGTCAGTGATCACTACATACTTGTTTCATGACGGGGTCAGTGATCACTACATACTTGTTTCATGACTGGGTCAGTGATCACTACATACTTGTTTCATGACCGTGTCAGTGATCACTACATACTTGTTTCATGACCGTGTCAGTGATCACTACATACTTGTTTCATGACCGTGTCAGTGATCACTACATACTTGTTTCATGACCGTGTCAGTGATCACTACATACTTGTTTCATGACCGGGTCAGTGATCACTACATACTTGTTTCATGACCGTGTCAGTGATCACTACATACTTGTTTCATGACCGTGTCAGTGATCTCTACATACTTGTTTCATGACCGTGTCAGTGATCACTACATACTTGTTTCATGACCGTGTCAGTGATCACTACATACTTGTTTCATGACCGTGTCAGTGATCACTACATACTTGTTTCATGACCGTGTCAGTGATCTCTACATACTTGTTTCATGACCGTGTCAGTGATCACTACATACTTGTTTCATGACCGTGTCAGTGATCTCTACATACTTGTTTCATGACCGTGTCAGTGATCACTACATACTTGTTTCATGACCGTGTCAGTGATCACTACATACTTGTTTCATGACCGTGTCAGTGATCACTACATACTTGTTTCATGACCGTGTCAGTGATCACTACATACTTGTTTCATGACCGGGTCAGTGATCACTACATACTTGTTTCATGACCGTGTCAGTGATCACTAAATACTTGTTTCATGACCGTGTCAGTGATCACTACATACTTGTTTCATGACCGGGTCAGTGATCTCTACATACTTGTTTCATGACCGGGTCAGTGATCACTACATACTTGTTTCATGACCGGGTCAGTGATCACTAAATACTTGTTTCATGACGGGGTCAGTGATCACTACATACTTGTTTCATGACGGGGTCAGTGATCACTAAATACTTGTTGCATGACGGGGTCAGTGATCACTACATACTTGTTTCATGACCAGGTCAGTGATCACTACATACTTGTTTCATGACCGTGTCAGTGATCACTACATACTTGTTTCATGACTGGGTCAGTGATCACTACATACTTGTTTCATGACCGTGTCAGTGATCACTAAATACTTGTTTCATGACCGGGTCAGTGATCTCTACATACTTGTTTCATGACCGTGTCAGTGATCACTACATACTTGTTTCATGACGGGGTCAGTGATCACTACATACTTGTTTCATGACCGTGTCAGTGATCTCTACATACTTGTTTCATGACGGGGTCAGTGATCACTACATACTTGTTTCATGACCGGGTCAGTGATCACTACATACTTGTTTCATGACGGGGTCAGTGATCACTACATACTTGTTTCATGACCGTGTCAGTGATCACTAAATACTTGTTTCATGACCGTGTCAGTGATCACTACATACTTGTTTCATGACCGTGTCAGTGATCACTACATACTTGTTTCATGACCGTGTCAGTGATCACTACATACTTGTTTCATGACCGTGTCAGTGATCACTACATACTTGTTTCATGACCGTGTCAGTGATCACTACATACTTGTTTCATGACGGGGTCAGTGATCACTACATACTTGTTGCATGACGGGGTCAGTGATCACTACATACTTGTTTCATGACCAGGTCAGTGATAACTAAATACTTGTTTCATGACCGTGTCAGTGATCACTACATACTTGTTTCATGACCGTGTCAGTGATCACTACATACTTGTTTCATGACTGGGTCAGTGATCACTACATACTTGTTTCATGACCGTGTCAGTGATCACTACATACTTGTTTCATGACCGTGTCAGTGATCACTAAATACTTGTTTCATGACGGGGTCAGTGATCACTACATACTTGTTTCATGACCGTGTCAGTGATCACTACATACTTGTTTCATGACCGTGTCAGTGATCACTACATACTTGTTTCATGACCAGGTCAGTGATCACTACATACTTGTTTCATGACCGTGTCAGTGATCACTACATACTTGTTTCATGACCAGGTCAGTGATCACTACATACTTGTTTCATGACCGGGTCAGTGATCACTACATACTTGTTTCATGACGGGGTCAGTGATCACTACATACTTGTTTCATGACCAGGTCAGTGATCACTACATACTTGTTTCATGACCGTGTCAGTGATCACTACATACTTGTTTCATGACGGGGTCAGTGATCTCTACATACTTGTTTCATGACCGTGTCAGTGATCACTACATACTTGTTTCATGACCGTGTCAGTGATCTCTACATACTTGTTTCATGACCGTGTCAGTGATCACTACATACTTGTTTCATGACGGGGTCAGTGATCACTACATACTTGTTTCATGACCGGGTCAGTGATCACTACATACTTGTTTCATGACCGTGTCAGTGATCACTAAATACTTGTTTCATGACCGGGTCAGTGATCTCTACATACTTGTATCATGACCGTGTCAGTGATCACTACATACTTGTTTCATGACCGTGTCAGTGATCACTACATACTTGTTTCATGACCGGGTCAGTGATCTCTACATACTTGTATCATGACCGTGTCAGTGATCACTACATACTTGTTTCATGACCGTGTCAGTGATCACTACATACTTGTTTCATGACCGTGTCAGTGATCACTACATACTTGTTTCATGACCGTGTCAGTGATCAATACATACTTGTTTCATGACCAGGTCAGTGATCACTACATACTTGTTTCATGACTGGGTCAGTGATCACTACATACTTGTTTCATGACTGGGTCAGTGATCACTAAATACTTGTTTCATGACGGGGTCAGTGATCACTACATACTTGTTTCATGACGGGGTCAGTGATCACTACATACTTGTTTCATGACCGTGTCAGTGATCACTACATACTTGTTTCATGACCGTGTCAGTGATCACTACATACTTGTTTCATGACCGTGTCAGTGATCACTACATACTTGTTTCATGACCGTGTCAGTGATCACTACATACTTGTTTCATGACCGGGTCAGTGATCACTACATACTTGTTTCATGACCGTGTCAGTGATCACTACATACTTGTTTCATGACCGTGTCAGTGATCTCTACATACTTGTTTCATGACCGTGTCAGTGATCACTACATACTTGTTTCATGACCGTGTCAGTGATCACTACATACTTGTTTCATGACCGTGTCAGTGATCACTACATACTTGTTTCATGACCGTGTCAGTGATCTCTACATACTTGTTTCATGACCGTGTCAGTGATCACTACATACTTGTTTCATGACCGTGTCAGTGATCTCTACATACTTGTTTCATGACCGTGTCAGTGATCACTACATACTTGTTTCATGACCGTGTCAGTGATCACTACATACTTGTTTCATGACCGTGTCAGTGATCACTACATACTTGTTTCATGACCGTGTCAGTGATCACTAAATACTTGTTTCATGAACGGGTCAGTGATCACTACATACTTGTTTCATGACCGTGTCAGTGATCACTACATACTTGTTTCATGACCGTGTCAGTGATCACTACATACTTGTTTCATGACCGTGTCAGTGATCTCTACATACTTGTTTCATGAACGGGTCAGTGATCACTACATACTTGTTTCATGACCGGGTCAGTGATCACTACATACTTGTTTCATGACGGGGTCAGTGATCACTAAATACTTGTTTCATGACGGGGTCAGTGATCACTACATACTTGTTTCATGACGGGGTCAGTGATCACTACATACTTGTTTCATGAACGGGTCAGTGATCACTACATACTTGTTTCATGACCGTGTCAGTGATCACTACATACTTGTTTCATGACTGGGTCAGTGATCACTACATACTTGTTTCATGACCGTGTCAGTGATCACTACATACTTGTTTCATGACCGTGTCAGTGATCTCTACATACTTGTTTCATGACCGTGTCAGTGATCACTACATACTTGTTTCATGACGGGGTCAGTGATCACTACATACTTGTTTCATGACCGGGTCAGTGATCTCTACATACTTGTTTCATGACCGGGTCAGTGATCACTACATACTTGTTTCATGACCGGGTCAGTGATCACTACATACTTGTTTCATGACGGGGTCAGTGATCACTACATACTTGTTTCATGACCGTGTCAGTGATCACTACATACTTGTTTCATGACCGTGTCAGTGATCACTACATACTTGTTTCATGACGGGGTCAGTGATCACTACATACTTGTTTCATGACCGTGTCAGTGATCACTAAATATTTGATTCATGACCGTGTCAGTGATCACTACATACTTGTTTCATGACCGTGTCAGTGATCACTACATACTTGTTTCATGACGGGGTCAGTGATCACTACATACTTGTTGCATGACGGGGTCAGTGATCACTACATACTTGTTTCATGATCAGGTCAGTGATCACTACATACTTGTTTCATGACCGTGTCAGTGATCACTACATACTTGTTTCATGACTGGGTCAGTGATCACTACATACTTGTTTCATGACCGGGTCAGTGATCACTACATACTTGTTTCATGACCGTGTCAGTGATCACTAAATACTTGTTTCATGACCGTGTCAGTGATCACTAAATACTTGTTTCATGACGGGGTCAGTGATCACTACATACTTGTTTCATGACCGTGTCAGTGATCACTACATACTTGTTTCATGACCGGGTCAGTGATCACTACATACTTGTTTCATGACCGTGTCAGTGATCTCTACATACTTGTTTCATGACCGTGTCAGTGATCACTACATACTTGTTTCATGACGGGGTCAGTGATCACTAAATACTTGTTTCATGACCGTGTCAGTGATCTCTACATACTTGTTTCATGACCGGGTCAGTGATCACTACATACTTGTTTCATGACCGTGTCAGTGATCACTACATACTTGTTTCATGACGGGGTCAGTGATCACTACATACTTGTTTCATGACCGTGTCAGTGATCACTACATACTTGTTTCATGACCGTGTCAGTGATCACTACATACTTGTTTTATGACCGTGTCAGTGATCACTACATACTTGTTTCATGACCGTGTCAGTGATCACTACATACTTGTTTCATGACTGGGTCAGTGATCACTACATACTTGTTTCATGACCGTGTCAGTGATCACTACATACTTGTTTCATGACCGTGTCAGTGATCACTAAATACTTGTTTCATGACCGTGTCAGTGATCTCTACATACTTGTTTCATGACCGTGTCAGTGATCTCTACATACTTGTTTCATGACCGTGTCAGTGATCACCAAATACTTGTTTTATGACCGTGTCAGTGCTACATACTTGTTTCATGACCGTGTCAGTGATCTCTACATACTTGTTTCATGACTGGGTCAGTGATCACTAAATACTTGTTTCATGACCGTGTCAGTTATCACTACATACTTGTTTCATGACCGTGTCAGTGATCACTACATACTTGTTTCATGACGGGGTCAGTCATCACTACATACTTGTTTCATGACGGGGTCAGTGATCACTACATACTTGTTTCATGACCGGGTCAGTGATCACTACATACTTGTTTCATGACCGTGTCAGTGATCACTACATACTTGTTTCATGACCGTGTCAGTGATCACTACATACTTGTTTCATGACCGTGTCAGTGATCACTACATACTTGTTTCATGACCGGGTCAGTGATCACTACATACTTGTTTCATGACCGGGTCAGTGATCACTACATACTTGTTTCATGACCGGGTCAGTGATCACTACATACTTGTTTCATGACCGTGTCAGTGATCACTACATACTTGTTTTATGACCGGGTCAGTGATCACTAAATACTTGTTTCATGACACGGCCAGTCAAACCTAAAGGATATGGATACAAATAAGAATTCCTATGGTCCTGTAAGGTTACCCTCATTAACATTCGGGCTGCTCTCTCACTGCTTTCTTTCTCATTACGGCGCTACCCATTTGTTTCTTTTTTGTTGTACCCCCTTTAAAGACACCCCAATGTAAGACTCGCTCCCCCCTTCTGTCTTCTCACATTTTCTTATCATTAACTCGTTACCGCCTGTTTAACACTTCCTCTTATTCAAGACCTGATTTGATTTGTGTATCGTGTTTGATCTAATCTAATCATTGTATGATTCCCTCCATTGTATGATTCCCTCCATTGTATGATTCCCTCCATTGTATGATTCCCTCCATTTTATGACCTGTTTTTCCAAGGTTGTTTTTGTGTAGGTCGTACAAGGGGGTTCCAGTGTATGTATTCCTGTGTGTGTGTTGGAACAGAACCCGGACAGGTTGCAGACGACCACACACCATATGACGTACGAGCCGGAGGACGGGAGTGGTGGCGACCATACCGACATCTGACCTGTCTGCCTCACTTCCCGTCAGGGGGAGCCACTAACACTGTCACGTGGTGATGCTCTGCGCCAATGATACTTCTCCATTCACATCCCTCAAATGATGACATACGATCATTTTGTTTCACATGGGAAAGCTGCACTAGGTCACCATTTTGACAAACTTGTGCATGTGTGATTGTTGTTTTCTTTGAGCCCTGCTGGTTTACTTCGATTGCTTTGTGGAAATAACGCAATTTGGATGTAAGTCAGGAGAGGGTTCGGAAGAAGAAAACTTGTGAAACGTGCTAATTCAATTCAATTCAATACAACTGTATCATCTCAATGTGAGACACAATTTGTTTTCTTCTTCATGTCTGTTGCAACACTGCTACAGCGAAATTTTCATATCGCCATGATTTCCTGTCTATGGTTTGGCAGTTATTACTTGTTATTGCTGGAAGAGTTATTTCTGGGAGGATAGGTAAGAACAGATGTACGAACTCACACACTGTGACCGCTTACTTACTTACTTAGGCCCTTTGCCCCCGGCGGAGCATAGGCCATTGACGACATTTCTCCATCGCACCCTGTTCTGGGCTGTTCTTTCCGCTTCTGCCCAGCTGTTGCCTTGCCTCTTCAGTTCTGCCTCTGTGTCACGCCTCCAGCTGTTTCTCGGCCTCCCTCTCTTTCTTTTCCCCTGCGGGTTCCAAGTGAGAGCCTGGCGGGTGATGCTGGATGTTGGTTTCCTGAGGGTGTGTCCAATCCAGCCCCATTTTCTCCTCACAATCTGGCTGTTAACGGGCTCTTGGCCCGCCCTTTGCCACAGCTTTTCGTTGCAGATCGTGTCTGTCCATCTGATCTTGAAGTAGCGCCTCACTGTGACCGCAGAGCGAACGAATTCTTTCTCTTTCCCTCCATGGTGCAATATCAACTGACTCTCTCACGGAGGACTCAGGAAGTCTATAAGTACAAAGCAGATAGTAAGTGTAGTGATGCCAAAGAAGAACAGAGGGGAAGCAGATATTAAGTGTAGTGATGCCAAAGAAGAACGGAGGGGAAGCAGATAGTTAGTGTAGTGATGCCAAAGAAGAACAGAGGGAAAGCAGATAGTAAATGTAGTGATGCCAAAGAAGAACAGAGGGGAAGCAGATAGTAAGTGTAGTGATGCCAAAGAAGAACAGAGGGGAAGCAGATAGTAAGTGTAGTGATGCCAAAGAAGAACAGAGGGGAAGCAGATATTAAGTGTAGTGATGCCAAAGAAGAACAGAGGGGAAGCAGATAGTAAGTGTAGTGATGCCAAAGAAGAACAGAGGGGAAGCAGATAGTAAGTGTAGTGATGCCAAAGAAGAACAGAGGGGAAGCAGATAGTAAGTGTAGTGATGCCAAAGAAGAACGGAGGGACGGGGTAGGGCTGTAGCTTCCTTTCTGATTTGCTTGTAACCTAGCTTACATGTGTAAGAAAACAAGAACAATGACAACAACGCCAACTGCCAATAGTAGACGTTTCTGTCAGGGAAGCTGGAAGGATTTGAGTTTATGACTATGGTTTAATACTGTATGGTGTGCATATTCCTGACAGCGCAGAACGGCTCTTTTTTAACATAATTTATTGACTTTTTTGTTTACTTTCTACCGCCAAATATATCCTTCCAATCAATGTTCCTTGCTATGCGCTTTCATCAGCATTGCTATGTAAGTATATTATTGAAATTATTAACTGTTCCATGTCTTGTTTATTTTGTCAAAGACATAAGCCAAAACACTAATGTTATATTGGATGGATAGATAATTAGTTTTATAATTAAATAAAAACTGTCACTGTCACCCTTTATTAATTTTGCTTTTCAACATCCCGCCATGTCATGTTTGTGTTATAGGTGCTGTGTACATACGTCCACTAATTTGATTCTCAGAATGTGGTCATTTTTTTCTGTAAATACTCTTGAGGAAATTCAAATGTGTATATCAAAGCTTGTTTTGTGCTTGTACATTACGTCAATATTAAGTTGTTTGAGCAAATACTGTTTGAACATCGGATCTACTTGTTATTGTGTTTCAACTAAACATTCGTTGGGAATTAAACTACTGTATGCCTGTTAATTTATCAGTATTGCTTTCACATTCCTGCAACATTCAACAAATTGTTTCTGAACTATTGTGTGTTACCTAATTTGTATGTTGGAACTCACAGTGTGTGTGTGTGTGTGTGTGTGTGTGTGTGTGTGTGTGTGTGTGTGCGTATGCGTGCGTGTGTGTGTGTGCGTGCGTACATGCGCGCGCGTGTGTGTGTGTGTGTGTGTGTATGTGTGTGTGTGTGTGTGTGCGTATGCGTACGTGTGTGTGCGTGCGTACATGCGCGTGTGTGTGTGTGTGTGTGTGTGAGGGCGGGCGCGCTCGCGTGCGTATGTATGTCTGTCTTCCTCCCTTTCTGTTTCTGTCTGTCTGGGCATTTACATACTTATTACTGCATGTGTCTACCCGCCTTGTCTGTATATAGGCTTTGACAAGGACCACACAACTTCACTGGACGAGCAGCAGCTTAAGAATGGCGTACTAATTATGATTGGCAATAGAAGCGATGCATGACGCATGCCAAGGTTTGTCCCAGTAATAGAAATAGAACATATTCCCTTAATTAATGTTTTGCAAATTGATTCTATTGCTTTAAATGTACTTCTGCCTAATAAATCGATATCTCTTATTCAATTTGAAATGTAATTAGCACATAACATGTATGTTTGCTTTGTTTGTCAGTTTTATTTAGTTTTGGTTATCTAATTTATTTTGTTTGTTTATCGTGTTGCTGCTGCTGCTGTGGTTATCATAACCTCTTCGTTGCAATCAATATTTAATGTACTGATTTCTTCAAATTATCAATAGACTTTCTGTGCAAAGATTTTGACACAGTGAAGATAATTCCCCGAAACTCAGTGGTTTTACTCACGGGAGGAAGCAGCCTCTTGATTAAACCTGTACATTGAGTAATGGTGTGGATGTTGAAATCTAAGGCACATACAACACTACAACATGCCTTTAATGGCATTACAACGAAAAACACTACGGTAGCGATATAAATCACGTTGAGAGCGAGTAATGTGTTAACATTATACTGCTGGCAAGAAAGAACGCCAGGGTTAAATACAATGTTGTGTTATTGTGAAGGCGTGGTGTAGTCATTGTAAAACCTGTTTTGTACACATTTCAGGATTAGGAGTGTTATTGTGCGGTGTTTCCCTTTGTTTTCACATTTCTGTGACCAACAATTAATGTTAAGGACGCTAATGAAACAGAAGTCAGTTGCACCATTCCGTTATGCTGTTTCGTAAAAGTCTTTACAGTGGACAATAAAAGTGTCTGTTCTTTTGTTTTGTTTAATTATACACTTTGAGAACCTCCGAGAGAGAGAGAGAGAGAGAGAGAGAGAGAGAGAGAGAGAGAGAGAGAGAGAGAGAGAGAGAGAGCGTGCGTGTATGCGTGCGCGCGCATGTGTGTGTGTCTGTGTGTGTGTATGTGTGCGTGTGTGTGTGTGTAAATGTGAGGAGTCTTTTTTTTTTAAACGGAGCAACACCAGTAACAAACACATATTCTTCAGTTTCTTTCATTTGAAGTTAACGTAAATCTCGAAATTAGACTCAACAGAATGATAACAAATGCAAAACGCACTCTTTTCGTAGTGGTAATGTCAAGAATGATCTCCCTTCAACTGGCTTCAGACTTTTGCTTGGTAAACCAGTGTCACAAAATATTCTGAGATACAAGCTAAACCCATGTGAACATTTGACACGGTAACATCATGAAAAGAGGAATTGTTTAAACAATTTGTAACAATATGTCAGTTTATTAGGTATGTCTCCATTTCTCCGGAAGATGTCAAACCAATTAAGGAAATGAATTAAAAAAGAATAAGAATGCACCTAGTGGGGAGATTATGAACATGTTATCAGCCACAACACTTAGAATATAGTCAAAAGTAATGATATATACGTTACAGCTCCGTCCATCCATGGTATCGCCTGCTATTTTGTCGAGACTACCCCGTCGAGACAAAATATCACGCGATACCATGGATGGACGGAGCTGTAACTTATACATGTGGGTAATAATGTGGTGCCTTACAATCAGATACAATGTCCATGTCATGTCTGTTGTTAGAACTTTGTGAATGTTACGACCTCAAGCCAAAGGAAAGTAAGCGTTTTAAATGCATACGACATGTGTACATAAATAAACATCGCTCTACCTCATTTGTTTAAGATTATAACTCAAAACGCCCGTGTTGATGTGGGGAAGTCGTGTCTACTGAAATAAGTTCCTGTACTTGTCTAATTTCTATGTGTCTGTCTTTCTACATTTAGTACAGAGACCTCTATGTCGACCTAACACGTGTGAATGCTTCGTTTTATCTATTATTTAAACGTTCTATTAAGTGACCTTTCGTGTGTGTGTGTGTGAGTATCAGTATGTTTGTGTGTATGTGTGTGTGATTGTCCATGTGTGTGTGTGTGTTTGTGTGTGTGTGTGTGTATGTATGTGTGTATGTTTGTGTGTATATGTGTGTGTATATATGTATCAGTATGTGTTTGTGTATGTATCGGTGTGTGTGTGTGCGTGTGTGTATGTGTGTGTGTGTGTGTGTATGTGGGTCCGTACGTGCGTGCGTATATGTATATGTGAAGACTTTATTTCTAAGTTCTTTGACTTCTTACCCCAAAACCTGCTTGCACCCCGAGCTGTGAAGGTCAGTGAGAAGCATATGCACTCCACTAAACACGGAAACGCTGGGTTTAGTCTCAGAAAGAGGTCGAGTATTCCCCTAGTTCTGGCACTTACACTGGCGCTAAAACAGCTGTGTAACTTCGCTAAACACCGTTTTTAGACTGCGAACAGACGCCAAGGGATAGTCACAAAGAGTTAAGTATTGTAGACAACACCTGCGGCCCTGTCCTTTTTTTAATTTATTTATTAAGGAGATTTCTATAGCGCATAACTAAAAGCACTATGCGCTTTACAATATCACAAAGTATAAGCACACGCAAACTTTCTCTGATTAAATAGAAGTTAGCTTAGCAAGACATACTAAGAACACTAAACATTTGAGTTCATACAAAAATAGAGAATTAAATTAAATACTGGACAAGCGATTTAAATAAGCTTAAGGCCTACACCAACTGCAATGGGCTATTTCAAATACAAAAGTTTAGTTAACTATAAAAGGCAGTGCATAAAACTCCATAATCCTAAGAGGGTCGAACAAATAAGAAACATAAGACTATTTTACTATAATTACTTCATAAAAAATAATAAACATGGAATACAAAGTTGTAATTGTTCACACCAAATTTAAAAAGATGTTCATGCCATATTGCACAACACATTTTGACATACACCCAATCTCACACAAGCGCACATACACACACACACACACACACACACACACACACACACACACACACACACACACACACACACACACACACACACACAGTAAATTCAACAAATATTTAAATACATAAAAAGAATTAAGTAAGCGTTTAAAACATATTTTACAAACAACAGTAGTACGTATATATATAGTGTTAAATATGTGAGACTACCCAATACAAAATATTTAACTAGTGAGTTTATTAAAATGCTAGCAGATATAATCATATCATGAGGCAGGCGTGTCCTTCTGTGGAGATAGAGGCAGGACTGTGGATGGACGTGGACATAAGAGAAGTAGTCACATGAGTTGTTTTTGTATGTGTGTGGGGGGGAGGGTTGCGTGTGTGTGTGTGTGTTTGTGTGTGTGTGTGTGTGGGGGGGGGTTGCGTGTGTGTGTGTGTGTGTGTGTGTGTATGTGAGTTCGTGTTAGAGAGAGAGAACGTTGAACTTTGAACTTTATTTATTTATCGAGGGTAACAGAATAAGCAATGTATACATGCTTTTTTTCATCCGGCCCTCGCCCATTGAGGGTAACTCGATTAATAACAAGAAGAAATAGAAGTTAAGTTAATTACAATACAATTTATATACTTAACATGTCAAAAAATTTAAAAAAAAATTAAAACAATTAAAACAATAAAACTTTAAAGAGAGAGAGAGAGAGAGACAGAGAGAGAGAGAGAGAGAGAGAGAGAGAGAGACAGACAGACAGACAGACAGACAGACAGACAGACAGACAGGCAGGCAGACAGATACACACTCTCGCACTCACTCGAACACAAACCGGAGCTGGTTCTAATTTATTGCATTCGTTTATTTCATGATGGAATCAGTTTCTTGAAAAATAAAGCGAGTACAGTTAAACAAACAAGTGCGACTTATTTATGACATGGTTTGCAATTTACATAGACCTATGACATTCATGTTGACTAAAACAGTTACACATTTAAATCATTACCTGATTAAAAATGTAACCGCCAGAAATGTGGATTGCTTTGTAACGAACGCACAGAAGATAATTGAATGTGTCGATTTCATTTGCATGAAGTGCAAGTCGTGAGGAAAAAAAGCTTGAGTTCGAAGATACGTTTTGCAGCTCGAAAAAGAATGACCAGAATTATGGCCTTGATGAAAATAGACATAAATAAATGAATAAATAAATAAATAAAAGAATAAATGACATGACTGAATAAGAAAAATAGAAAGGACTACTGCAAAAATATTGTGATTAGCATTATTTAACGGTATGTTGGAGTGTGTAAAAAGAATTAATCAATGAAATAGAACAATGGCAATGCTACAGTGTTAAAACAATTGTGCAGATATTGTTCTGACTCAGACATGTCGATACGCAGAAAGGCACGATACGGTTCAGGCTGTCAATGTGTTGAACCACATGCAGTCTATAAGCTGACTTCTTATCATTGCGAACACGGTTATGATGACGCAAGATTTCTCTGCTAACTAATGATGACGAAAGTGTTGACAAGTAATAATTTAGTACACTGAACTAGCAGTAGACAGAACACGGCCAACTCCTACTCAGCATTGTTGAATCAGCATTTACATTGATATTGTTCACCTCAGATAAACGTGCCTATTATCATATTTCCGTCAGTTTAGAAAACCACAACAACAATACACAAATCTTCAAGTATATTTGGCACATGCGAATGGAACGTATCATTATAAAAACAATCAAACCAATCACAAACACTAAACGTGTAAATACACCATTCATGACTAAAACAAGAACCTTTCAAACACAGCAATATATGTACACGTTATCGAACAGTTCACTTATGATGACATAACATGGCAGATGTCGTCACCTCGGATGACGCAGAATCTTGTAGGGTTCCAACAAACCATTGATCTGCTCAGCTGGCGGTGTTTCCGCTATCGTTGTCTGTGTCCGTGTTCGGGCCATGATCTGTTCCTGAAACAACAGTACCCCTTAAGACGCGGAACATGGAGTTAACTTCAAGTACATTTCTAATATTTTGTTTACAATTGCATCATGGCTGTTTTCTACTCATTTCTGTCGACTGTCACCATCTCACCATCTCACCATCTCACCATCTCACCATCTCGATGTAGATAAGTCAACGCCCTCTGGGCTAAGTTCCATTCGTTGTCTCACAATTAGTTAGCATTTCCGCGCGTGTGTACCAAGAGGTCGATGTACTTCTGAGTTATTCCTTTTGTCTACAATTAAATATTCAATAAACCAAACGTCCTTGCTCTTGTATGCGAGCTACCTGTCATAATGTTCTCTCCATAAAAGCATGACAAGTCACAGTGTGCTAATCTCACACCACCCACTTCGTGTGGCATGCATCTGCAAAGCAGAAACACTGTAATTATCACGTTCCTGTGAAACATCAGGCCTTCATAATTTAATTAGTGTGAAATACAACCATTCTAAATACAGTTTGTACCAAAGTTATTGCGAATTTGGCCTCTGATTTCAAACAAGCCTGGTATGTTTGATTGTGCAAGTAGAAAAAAATAGTCTCCTTCAGCACATACCAGGACATTCGCTGTAATTTGATGTTACAGGTACCACAAGCGAAATACTCATTCTCAATAATGATTAGACAAGCTGTACTTTGCATTTATTACCCCCAAACAAATGTTATACAAATGCATACCTGTGCCTTTGCCGAATATCGTTTGTTGAGGTAGATTTCCACCAGCCCCAGCACGATGGCTAGGACCAGACCGGTGATGAGGATGTAGAACACGCCTGCCACGTTGCTTAGCGACAGCGACCGTTTATTGGACTCCTGCACAATGAATTGATAAATAGTGACGCCTAATCTAAACAACAAAGTGACTATGGGTGAGATGAACACAGTTGAAAAACAAAAGAGTTCATTGCTGATGAATACGAGGACAGCACATCGCCTACACAACTAAATACAATGTTCTCAATCAATCGATCAATCAATCAATCAATCAATCAATCAATATGAAACTTATGTAGCGCGTATTCCGTGGGTACAGTTCTAAGCGCTTGTCGAAGAGTTGTCAACACAGGACTAACAAAGAAACTAACATCTACAGACGGACACGAACCCTATCACACACTAGCAAACCCTGATAAACATACAACAAACAACTGTTTAACAACAATGTACACATCAATAGCTTGGTCCAAACAAAATAATATTAAACACAAAGAAAACACCTCTCACAGAGCACAGCACAAGAATGTCTTTTCGGGCACAACACATCACGTCGAACATGAAAGTCGCAGCCAGCTACGGGAAGAACTGAGTCTCCTACAATGTTCTCCTATGGAGGCTTCTTCAGGACTACCACAACAAACAAACACAGAGAAAAACTAAAAGCTAAAGCACCTCGGAACAAAACAATGACACCTCGTGAGGCAGTTGTTTGTCATTGTTTGTCATTGTTTGTCATTGTTTGTTGTTATCAACATACAATGCGGCCATAAAGAAAACAACCGGCACGGTTGGCCTAGTGGTAAGGCGTCCGCCCCGTGATCGGTAGGTCGTGGGTTCGAACCCCGGCCGGGTCATACCTAAGACTTTAGAATTGGCAATCTAGTGGCTGCTCCGCCTGGCGTCTGGCATTATGGGGTTAGTGCTAGGACTGGTTGGTCCGGTGTCAGAATAATGTGACTGGGTGAGACATGAAGCCTGTGCTGCGACTTCTGTCTTGTGTGTGGCGCACGTTATATGTCAAAGCAGCACCGCCCTGATATGGCCCTTCGTGGTCGGCTGGGCGTTAAGCAAACAAACAAATAAAGAAAACACTGCCAATAAGTGAAGTGAGGAATCCACTGGGAATGTATCGTCACAATCAAGATTGACAAGTGAATGGTTTGTCTTCTGCTCATTAACTACATGGACTATCATATCTTGACTGCAAAATCTATAATGCCATTGTGCAGCACTACCATTCCGTTAAGATTGGGTAAGTCGAATTTCCTTTTAAATGGGATCAGTCCACCCACACACAATTAACTACCGGTCAAAGAGTACACACCTGTAAGCCACAACACACACTTACGAACAGGCATACACCCATCATCTACCCTCCCGCTCACCATCACATAGCGATGACTACATGCTTGATATACTAGTTTTACACGAATTTATTGAGATGCGAGCGAAAGATTTGATACAAACTCGTGTAAACCTTGCAAGCGTCTTCTGGAGCCTCTCAAACTCTTTTTTTGTGGGTTTTTTCTTTTCTTTCACCCCCCCCCCTCCCCTCTCCCTTTCCATCCGCTGTTTTGTTTGTGCGTGAGGTCTCACCCTGTGTCCTGTGTTTGAGCCGCATTCGCCCTTCTCGTACCACCACTTGGTCTCCAGGCGGTGCAGCGTGCCGTCCTCCTTCATCTTCAGCGTGGCGTACGTGATGATCTCTCTGTAACACACAGTGACACATCTCTCTGTAACACACAGTGACACATCTCTCTGTAACACACAGTGACACATCTCTCTGTAACACACAGTGACACATCTCTCTGTAACACACAGTGACACATCTCTCTGTAACACACAGTGACACATCTCTCTGTAACACACAGTGACACATCTCTCTGTAACACACAGTGACACATCTCTCTGAAACAAACAGTGACACATCTCTCTGTAACACACAGTGACACATCTCTCTGTAACACACAGTGACACATCTCTCTGTAACACACATTGACACATCTCTCTGTAACACACATTGACACATCTCTCTGTAACACACAGTGACACATCTCTCTGAAACAAACAGTGACACATCTCTCTGTAACACACAGTAACACATCATTCAGCTTGCCATCCTCCTTCATCTTCAGCGTGGCGTACGTGATGATCTCTCTGTAACACACAGTGACACATCTCTCTGTAACACAGTAACACATCATTCAGCTTGCCATCCTCCTTCATCTTCAGCTTGGCGTACGTGATGATCTCTCTGTAACACACAGTGACACATCTCTCTGTAACACAGTAACACATCATTCAGCTTGCCATCCTCCTTCATCTTCAGCTTGGCGTACGTGATGATCTCTCTGTAACAAACAGTGACACATCTCTCTGTAACACACAGTAACACAGCATTCAGCTTGCCATCCTCCTTCATCTTCAGCGTGGCGTACGTGATGATCTCTCTGAAACAAACAGTGACACATCTCTCTGTAACACACAGTAACACATCATTCAGCGTGCCATCCTCCTTCATCTTCAGCGTGGCGAACGTGATGATCTCTCTGTAACAAACAGTGACACATCTCTCTGTAACACAGTAACACTTCATTCAGCGTGCCATCCTCCTTCATCTTCAGCGTGGCGTACGTGATGATCTCTCTGTAACAAACAGTGACACATCTCTCTGTAACACACAGTGACACTTCTCTCTGTAACACACAGTAACACAGCATTCAGCTTGCCATCCTCCTTCATCTTCAGCGTGGCGTACGTGATGATCTCTCTGTAACACACAGTGACACATCTCTCTGTAACACACAGTGACACATCTCTCTGTAACACAGTAACACATCATGCAGCGTGCCGTCCTCCTTCATCTTCAGCGTGGCGTACGTGATGATCTCTCTGTAACAAACAGTGACACATCTCTCTGTAACACACAGTAACACTTCATTCAGCGCGCCGTCCTCTTTCATCTTCAGCGTAGTGTACGTGATGATCTCTCTGTAACACAGTAACACGTCGTCTCCATGTAACACAGTAACACATCATGTCCATATAACACAATAAAACATCATCGATATGTAACACAGTAACACATAATATCTATGTAACACAGTAAAAAAAATCATCTCTATGTAACACATCATCTTCATGTAACACATCATCTCCATGTAGCACAGTAACACATCATATCCATGTAACACAGTAAACATCATCTCCATGTAACACAGTAACACATCATCTCCATATAACACAGTGACACATCGTATCCATGTAACAAAGTGGCACATCATCTCCATGTAACACAGTAACTCATCATCTCTCTGAAACACAGTGGCACATTATTCAGCGTGGCATAGGCGATGATCTCTCTGTAACACAGTCACACATAATCTCTCCGTAACACAGTGACACATCATATCTCCATAACACACAGTGACACATGATCTCTATGTAATACACAGTGACACATCATCTCCTCCGTAACACACAGTTACTCATCATTTCTCTGTAACACACAATAACACATTTCTCCGTAACACACAGTAACACATCATCCCTTTGTGACACAAAGTAACACATCATTCAGTGAGGCGTATCTGATGATTTCTCTGTAATACAAAAGAACAAACGACGTTGCATTATCATTTCATTTTCCAATTCATTTACTGTATTATTTCATCGAAATTGAAATCAAGAATGCTGCAGTAAAACGATGATGTTGTTTTACTGGAGAAAAACTGTTTACACTTTTTCTTTAGCATTTTGGCATTATTCAGTAATTCTGTAGATAAAGATATCTCTGTTGCTTTGTCAAACAAACAATACATAATTATTAACGCATCTGATTGATTTCAGTAACTGACTTCTGAGAAAGCAGCAACTAACACAATATTTCCAACAGAAAAACAGGAATAAGAAGTTCAAGTAAAACAATCAATGGAGAAATAAGCACACATGCATTAAATAAACATGGTTTCAACCTATGATTACCTAACCAACTGAAACCCCTCTCCCACCAACCTTTAAAACACTTTCGCGACGGGACACTGATAAATCAGTAACCGCGCTGACACGCCCATGGACGGGACGCGCATTTTTCAGTACCAGTCATACAAGGTACAAGACTCGTGATTGCTTCCCGGTTTTTGAAGATTGCAATAAATTGAGTTGTTTCCCTTGATACACGTGGTTTTCTCTTCCGGCTTGATCAAATTAGTGCAGATTTGCGTGGTGTTTTCGAACAAAAAAAATGAATCGAAGGCGAGCCTTGTCACGGGAGGAGATTCTCCGGATGTTGGATCTTGAGGATCCTGTAGATCATGATACATCGTGTCGTTTTAGCCTCAAGAAAGCGATAATAGCAGTGATATTGAGGAAGAAACAGTCCCGTTGTTGCTAGTACGAGTCGGCAACTACACGTGGTAGGGGGTGATACTGCTAGACGAACATGTATCTCGGAATCGTGCAGGAGCTATGGGGGCGTGGCAGCACTGATAACAATGGATGGCTGGAGCCTTCAAATCCTTTTGGAATTGTTCATAGGTGTACAGTTGGTACTTTGTTGTGAAAATGTGACTTATATTCAATATGGATTACCTAGACATCATTTGGTGAGTGTTACAGTTTTGTTTCATTTGAGTCAGGATGCTGTGAGTGAATGCGTGATTTGCTTGTTTTTTTTCTTTGTACTGTCTCCTTATTTCTGTGTACAATGTTAACAATATTTCAGCTAATTCATAGGTTTTACACCTTGTTTGGTTATAACATTATTTATAATACTTTCTGTTAAAAAATAACTTTTTAAAAAAGCAGTGGAAAATAAAACACACACAAAAAAACCGTTAAAAAACACAAATTATCCCCCTTTCACCCCCCTTTCACCCCCCTTTGCTAAAACAAATCGCGTGACAAACTTATAAATAGCACGACTGAACTGGGCATCCATTTTTGAATTAGTACACAAAATTTGGTGGTGATTGGACTTAATTCAAGCTTGCTAGACAGATTTCTTTACAGTTACTGATTTTTGGGAAGTTTCTTGGTGGCAAGCTTGGGCAGGCAGGACGTTAACGCCGTGGCAGTGGTAGTCACAATAGTGTTAATCTAACTCACTCACTCATTCGATCACACCTTTTTTTTTCTTTTTTTTGTGGCAAACTACAAACTCCGTCCACATGTTATTTATAGAAATGTGCACCCTGGCGATAACCGGGTCAACAACAACATGTTTCACTTCGTGTTAGATCGTGTGGACGACAAGGCAATGTAATTGTTCCATTCCTCCCTGCACCGTGTACGTTCCAGGCAACAAACGATAGAAAACAAGAATGAACAAGTCGCGTAATGCGAAAATACAACATTTAGTCAAGTAGCTGTCGAACTCACAGAATGAAACTGAACGCAATGCAACGCAGCAAGACCGTATACTCGTAGCATCGTCAGTCCACCGCTCACGGCATAGGCAGTGACATTGACAAGAAGAGCGGGGTAGTAGTTGCGCTGGGAAGGATAGCACGCTTTTCTGTACCTCTCTTCGTTTTAACTTTCTGAGCGTGTTTTTAATCCAAACATATCATATCTATATGTTTTTGGAATCAGGAACCGACAAGGAATAAGATGAAAGTGTTTTTAAATTGATTTGGAAAATTTTATTTTGATAATAATGTTTATATATTTAATTTTTAGAGCTTGTTTTTAATCCGAATATAACATATTTATATGTTTTTGGAATCAGCAAATGATGGAGAATAAGATAAACGTAAATTTGGATCGTTTTATAAAAAACATATTTTTTTACAATTTTCAGATTTTTAATGACCAAAGTCATTAATTAATTTTTAAGCCACCACGCTGAAATGCAATACCGAAGTCCGGGCTTCGTCGAACATTACCCGACCAAAATTTCAACCAGTTTGGTTGAAAAATGAGGGCGTGACAGTGCCGCCTCAACTTTCACGAAAAGCCGGATATGACGTCATCAAAGACATTTATCAAAAAAATGAAAAAAACGTTCGGGGATTTCATACCCAGGAACTCTCATGTCAAATTTCATAAAGATCGGTCCAGTAGTTTAGTCTGAATCGCTCTACACACACACACAGACAGACACACACACACACACACACACACACACACACACACACACACACACACGCACATACACCACGACCCTCGTCTCGATTCCCCCCTCTACGTTAAAACATTTAGTCAAAACTTGACTAAATGTAAAAAGAAAGACAAAAATCGTAAAAAAGAAGGGAGAACAACAACTACAGAGGAAGGACAAAAACAAAACAAACGAAGAAGAAAAAACTTTTTTTTCGGGGGGAAAAACAATCTTATTCGGTGTTCTGTTTTAAATCTCCCTGGCAGGACTTATTTTCACTTGCTGCAAGATGGCGTCTGTGCAGGCTTGGTGGGCATTCCAAGAACGGTAATCCTGGGTAGGATTGTGTCGTCACAACAGACAGTTGGACACGACAAGGAGAAAATGAACAAACAACGCGTGTCACGCCCGACCTCACTCACTGTCCAGTTCGACGCAGGGGAGAAAGGGAAGGGGGTTTGGGTGGGTGTCTGAGTGGTAGTGATACTACAGTTGACGCGAAAGTATGGAGAAGGGAAGTGGATGGACACAAGACGGAGAGTGGGGAATAAGGAGAGAGAGAGAGAGAGAGAGAGAGAGAGAGAGAGAGAGAGAGAGAGAGAGAGAGAGAGAGAGAGAGAGAGAGAGAGAGAGATAGTGAGAGAGAGAGAGAGAGAGCGAGAGAGAGAGAGAGTTCGAGAGAGAGAGAGAGAGCGAGAGAGAGAGAGAGAGAGAGCTAGAGAGAGAGAGAGAGAGAGAGAGAGAGAGAGAGAGAGAGAGAGAGCGAGAGAGAGATCTT
>NC_090250.1:53797720-53805220 GCF_037325665.1 Littorina saxatilis | reverse complement strand
AAAAAAGAAAAAAAAGTGATCACGATCTGCACGCCCCGCCTATCACACGCCCCGCCACCGACCTGCCGTGGGAAGAGACAAAAAAGACAACAGTGATCACGATCTGCACGCCCCGCCTATCACACGCCCAGCCACCGACCTGCCATTGAGAAAGAAAGAAGTCACAGTGATTACTATATGCGATACACCCCAAGAATGATGACGATAAGCACGGACAATGATGACGAAGAGCTCGATATATGATGAGAATAGGCGCTAATAATGATGACGATGAGCTCAAAGAATGATGACGATCAGCACAAAGAATGAGGACGATGAACAGGAATAATGATGACGATGAGCATGAAGAACCACCACGCCCCGCCCATCACGTGCCTGGCCACCGACCTGACGTTGAGACAGAAAGAAATGTAGCCGTGACAGTGCGGCCTCAACTTTTGCAAACGGTCAAATATGACTTCATCAAATAAGCACAATAACAAAATCGGAGAACAAGAAGAGCAAACGCTCGATCGAGTCACTTTCGCAGTTCTGAATATTATATGAGGCATCAGATGGACAGGAAGAAATTGCTATTCACAACACAATACAGATGTAAATAATTTGATGTAAAGAATAATCCTATAAAGTTTGAATCAAATCCGATGAATAGTTTCAGAGATATGATATTTCAATTTTTTTCCTTCAAGACATACCTGTGACCTTGAAAAAGGTCAAAGGTCACCAAAGCAGACGTCAAAGTGTAGAGGTCACTGGGAGTCACGTTCACATAAAATTTGAGCCCGGTCACTTTTATAGTTTCCGAGAAAAGCCCAACGTTAAGTTGTGTGTTGCCGAACAGAAAAGGCTAGTTATCTCCCTTGTTTTTCTGATAACGTTCGTAAAAGGCTACAGATGTAAATACTTTGATGTAAAGAATAATCCTACAAAGTTTCAATCACATCCGATGAACTTTGTCAAAGATATAAAATGTCTAATTTTTCCTTTGACGCTGACCTGTGACCTTGAAAAAGGTCAAAGGTCAACGAAACCATCGTTAAAGTGTAGAGGTCATTGGAGGTCACGACTAAACAAAATATGAGCCGGATCGCTTTGATAGTTTCCGAGAAAAGTCCAACGTTAAGGTGGTGTCTACGGACGGCCGGCCGGCCGGACGGCCGGCCGGCCGGCCGGACAGACTAACACTGACCGATTACATAGAGTCACTTTTTCTCAAGTGACTCAAAAACGACACAAGCAGTGTCCCTCAAAAATGCATTCAGAACTTGTCATGAAAACTTTCGGTAGTGTTTGAGAAATAGTAATCATCTAACCTACAGGAAAGGAGAGCAAAAACAAATCATGGCATTTGCATTGTATTATTGTCCTTCAATACTGTTCTTTATTATTGTTTGGAAAAGAGACCACACGTACACATGAACTTCTCCTATCAAGCTCCCCCCCTCCCTCCCGTCAACATGCACCTACATATATATATCCCCTCTCCCCCATTACACGCCAACAAATCAGCTCAGAAGACACGCGTAAAACCAAATAGAGCAGCAAACGCCGCTATATATGTATTGACTGCATCTCCGAGTTTCATACGCACATAACACTGACCACTGTAATGTCCCATCCCTTTTCTCCCATCCACGAAGCGTTAACGTCAATACACACGTATACACAATGCTATTGACAGTAATGTCTCTCCTAACACATAGAGCTGTCCTGGGGAAATAAGTGTACTCCTAAATTCTGTACAATCCACTGTATAATATATATATAAACATATGGATCCCCTGACACTGCTCAACATCATTCACCAACACATTGACATGGAATGACCAAAGAGAGACATGGCAGCAAATCCACAATCCCAAGTATCAGGGGATATGCTGCATCCAATTCCCGTTAACGTACAACAGCAAATTAGTTCGTTAACAGTTACCAAGCAGTCCCACACATTAAGGCTACTAATGTTTTTCCCTTTTTTCTGGTACCCATGACTGTTGTAGTTTGCCATTAAATTCAGGTTTTAGAACCATTTTTTGCCTTCCCTATTTTTTTCGGCAGACACGTTTGCTTTTTCGGCGGAACAAAAACAAATTCGGCGGAAATTTGCCTTTCGGCGGACAATTCCCATGCCTGAACATGTTGAATTATTACGTATCTCTAGCCCGCCCTCCCTCCCCCCCCCTTCCTCCACACACAAACACTCCCCGCGGGATCTAAAACCTTTGCCTAATTCTTCTTCCCTCATCGATCAAAATAAAACTTTATTTTTCTTCAAAATAATAAAAGAGAACAAAAACAAAAAAACTGTTGTACTTGAATATTCCAAAGCGCATTAAGATTGTCCTAGATATGCCGATGTCATTGGCATCTTTTATGCAACCATACACTCACACCTAAACTCTGTAGCCCCTAAGAGTGAAATGATTTGCACACGTATGACATTCATTACACAATTTCCTTTACCTTTTAAAGCATTTGGATAAAACATCATTTGAAGATCGAAAAAAGCCGTTGTAGATCAAGGAGGACACATTTATCTCTACTACTCCCCTACGGCCACAAAATCAATAAAGTACGTCTGGGATATACAACATGAATGATGAATATACTTGACATGTAGTGGTCGCGATCTTGCAGCATGTGAAAACTGCGCCGGGGTTGCAGGGGTTAAAATCATAACGCTGTCACAAATATTCCATTCCTCGGTGGCTCACACACTTTCTCAGTCTCTGTCGTTGAGCAGAAACGAAACTTCAGGGCTAATGTTTGTAATGAGTGTTCCTCCATTCTACCATTTCAATCTGATCACCATGCTTCACTTTCGTCCTAAGCCCTTCATAAGCATGGCTGTACGGCCAACATTCACACAGTTCATGGAGTACGGAACCCTGAATGCCTCGGTGCCTATATGGGGCGAACACGCAGAATTTGAATGTAACCAACATACGTGAGAGGGACCACTCATTAGATAACAATATCTTTCAAACCACACGTGTGTATATCATGCAAATGAGGTCATGTCAAGCAAGTCTGGCAGGGACCTGTTCTTCCACTGCTTATGATGCCAAAGTCACCGAGACAAATGTCATTACGAAAAACAAATTGCGCTCACTAATTCCCCTCGATGAATTTTTGGAACGAACACGTCACGCTACACTTTCCAGAGTGACGTTTCTTTGCTTTGACGTAGGAGATTGCACGAGGCTTGGGAAGAGATCGAGGTTCCAAAAGAAGCGTCTTGAATTTCGCCGCCTCGTCTGCGGGACGTTTTGAGTAAACTACACGTAAGTACAGTATGTAGGATAAACAGAATACTACATGGCTTGCTGTGTCGTACCAGATTTACACTCGTTGCTTTTTCAAATAGTGAACAACTCGCTTTCACTCGCAGTTCTGTATTTTAAAAAACCAACTCGTGTAAATCTGGTACGACACAGCAAGCCATGTAGTATTCTCTACAATGACTGACTCGATGACTGTTTCGATCTGTGTAAAATGTCATATGCCCTGCAACACACATTCATTACTGAAATATGTTACCTGGGGCAGTGGTCGCTGCCTTGCAGCATGAGCGCCTCCATGGAGAACCAGAAAGAGTTGCCCAGATTGAAGTCGTACTTCACCACCCGGTCGTAGCGGTAACTCCGGTTGCTCCACTCGTACGGGCTGAACCTGCACACCACATGCAATGTTAGCCTATGGCGTAAACTTAGCAAAACAATCATTGCTATATGTGTTTTTCCCCAACAATCAAATCATGATCGTGTCATTCCATGATTAATTGATCTATGCCATCGCATTACCCCTGTTACAGAAATGATTGAGCCGAACAGCGTACTAGAGAGCCAAGTTGAGTGGCAAAGAAAGCTTGAACAGCAACTTAAACGTGAATTCATGTCAATATTTAGGTTGTGAAGGACACGAATATTGTGGCATGAGAAGTACTCTTTGACAAAATACGCGCTGGAGTTGTCGTCATCTGATAATCCTACACAATGTCAGTCTACTATACTTGTAGCACAGGAATATGAAGTCCTCGTTGCGATTCATTGCAATATACATCCTTTGTCTAACCACAGATGACATACAGTCCGTAATGAAAACCAAACACAACAGCAACACCACCAACTAACACCACCAGACACCACAAACAACAACACCTATAACATACGTGTTCCACCTTTGAACACATTTCTGTAACACGTTTTGAGATAGTAAATGTACCTAGTTCTACTAGCAAAAGTAGCACACACAATAAACACACATCATTTTCACGGACGCTCATCTGAACACTAGTGATTACTACGTACACTACTTTTGCCAATACACATATGTGTCATGTCACAAAGTGTTCAAACTTGTCACAAAAATGTGTTCAAAAAGTGGAACACTCCTGTTTAAACTGAACCCTCACTTGCTGACGAGGTAGACGACAACACTGACGGTGACGTAAGCGATGACGATGCAGGACCACAGCGGGATGGAGAAGGGCTCCATGAAGGCGAAGACCCCTGGCTTCTGTTTCTCAGGGCGCTTGATCATCATGGAGATGGCTATGTTCATGAAGGGCTTGGCGAAGTCGATCACTCGCTCTCTGTCCGCCGTGATGGTCAGTGGGGCCACGGCCATGTCGGCTTCCTGCCACCAGTATATATTTTTTAAAAGGGGGTTTTCACTGTATAAATTAACAGCCAAGAGCAGGATGCACAGTTCAGCTTACCGTAGTTGTTCATAGAACAGAGAACATTGGAACCCTCCTTGTAAGTTCCCCCCCCCCCTCCCCCAGTTTAAATATACATCCTTTTTAAAGACCTGGTTTTCTCACATGTTGATAATCTCTGTACATTTACCCCGATGTTTAGACTCCCCCCTTTTTAACACCTGGTTTTCTCAGATGTTGATAATCTCTGTACATTTACCCCGATGTTTAGACTCCCCCCTTTTTAACACATGGTTTTCTCAGATGTTGATAATCTCTGTACATTTACCCCGATGTTTAGACTCCCCCCTTGTTTAAAACATTTAGTCAAAACTTGACTAAATGTAAAAACCAGCATTGTCCTTCTCGTAGGAACAGTGTTGCTCACCATCTCAAATCCCATTTTAAAAACAAGCATTGTTCTTCTCGCGGGAACAGTGTTGCTCACCATCTCAAATCCCATTTTAAAAACAAGCATTGTCCTTCTGGTGGGAACAGTGTTGCTCACCATCTCCACTCTGCCCACACTGGTACTTGGGACACGATCATCCCTCCATTTGGTCACTGACAACAACTCAACATCCTGACTGCTTCATGGGGACAATTGGAATGTATTTATATCGGAGCTTGTGACCGAGCGACAGTTACAGTACACACATGTACTTTTGCACATTCGTTAACTTGTGAACTCGTGGTACCTCTGTGCTGTCGAGGATTTAAACCTGTACTATCGGGGATCCATTAAGGTTTCCGAGACTGTGTTTTGTCTGTATTGAAATGGTCTGGCGGAAGAGCCGATTCTTTAATTTGCATAGGTAAAATGATTGCTTTTCGGTACCCGACACCCCTCTGAGTTGAATTTGTTTTAACCTTGTGACGTAGGCACGCGGGATGTTCTGGGTTGGGGCATTTACTTTTCGCTGGTGCTTCGAACAGAACAGACGTGTCCAGTGAGCGGTCGCGTGGCAGGTTTGCTACGAGCAGAAAGGGAACAGTAATGTGACTTTGTTGAGACGGGTTTGTTATTTATATGCTATTCTTCTTATATCATGGGTAAAACAGCGTTAAAGTATGCGGGTTGTGACCTGCTTTGGGAGGATTTATTTGAATGTTCAAGTAGATTGTTTCGTGAGTTGAATGTTCGGGAAAACTTTTGTTTAGTGAATGTTTTAGAAAACCGTTTGAGTGATTGAGAGAACTGTATTGTAGGCATGTTATTTGGAAGGAATGATGTGTTTTGTTGTTAAAGGATTTATTTTGTGGTGGTTGAAATTGTTGAGTTGTTTATGTATGCTTATGCTGGCGGAATGTGCGACGGGGTTTTCAAGTTGTTAGATTGGTTCAGTTAGATTTTAGTTAGGTTCAGTAGACGGGGTTTCAGTTAGGTTCAGTGAGATTTCAGTTAGGTTCAGGAGACGAGGTTTTAATTAGGTTTTGTTAGATTTTTTTGGGGGGGGATTGTTTTTAGGTTGTTTTTTTAGTTTTCGTTTGTTTAGATTAGAGTTTCATCGGGTCTTTTGATTTTTTAGACTATAGTTCCAGAATGAGGATCTGGAGTATAGTTCTAGAGTATTGTTCTGGAGTATAGTTCTAGAGTGAGTATCTAGAGTATAGTTTTGGAGTATAGATCTAGAGTGAAGATTTAGAGTATAGTTTTGGTTTGTTTTAGTTTTAGAGAGTAGAACACATTGGAAGTTTTGTATTGAAGGTAAACCCCTGTTTTCCCACACATTTCCCCTCATCATCATATGGAAATAAAAGAACCTGGTAATTTAACCTGTGTCAGTTTGTTTGGATTGTTTGAATTTGGAGAGAAAGGGGCACTCGGTTACATTTGGTCCCGCGAGCAGGGAAGGTTGCATTTGGCACTCGGTTACATATAAAACAAAAGTTTGCAGATTGATACAAGTGAAGTGGCTTGTAAGATATCATCCCATAAAAAAAAAACACTCTCACACAGTACAGAAAGCACCCTGGCTTTGTTTTGTTTTGTTTTGTTGTATGTCCAAGCCTGAAGGTGGTCCTAATAAAGCCCGAAGTTGAATTTATCGAAAACTCAGTGCTCAGAGCATACTTCGCGTAGTCGACTGTGTGCAATTAATGACAGGCTTTATCCTATGTACAAACTTGCCCTGATCGACCGTGTGCAATTAATGACAGGCTTTATCCTAGGTACAAACTTGCCCTGATCGACTGTGTGCAATTAATGACAGGCTTTATCCTAGGTACAAACTTGCCCTGATCGACTGTGTGCAATTAATGACAGGCTTTATCCTAGGTACAAACTTGCCCTGATCGACTGTGTGCAATTAATGACAGGCTTTATCCTAGGTACAAACTTGCCCTGATCGACTGTGTGCAATTAATGACAGGCTTTATCCTAGGTACAAACTTGCCCTGATCGACTGTGTGCAATGAATGACAGGCTTTATCCTATATACAGGCTTGCCCTGATCGACTGTGTGCAATTAATGACAGGCTTTATCCTATATACAGGCTTGCCCTGATCGACTGTGTGCAATGAATGACAGGCTTTATCCTATATACAGGCTTGCCCTGATCGACTGTGTGCAATTAATGACAGGCTTTATCCTATGTACAGGCTTGCCCTGATCGACTGTGTGCAATTAATGACAGGCTTTATCCTATGTACAGGCTTGCCCTGATCGACTGTGTGCAATTAATGACAGGCTTTATCCTAGGTACAAACTTGCCCTGATCGACTGTGTGCAATTAATGACAGGCTTTATCCTAGGTACAGGCTTGCCCTGATCGACTGTGTGCAATTAATGACAGGCTTTATC
>NC_090250.1:53790220-53792720 GCF_037325665.1 Littorina saxatilis | reverse complement strand
TCGACTAGTCACAGAAACAAACCTGGCGAGGTATGCGTGTACTTTATACACGTCAGCCATTGTTGTTACAGTTTTGAGTCAACGTTGTATTCTTCCGCAACAGGGTCCAATCGTCTGGGTTTCAAATGATGTCATGTTCTAAAAATAAATTCTAGTATTGATTATTTGTTTAACCCTCTTTATTCAAACTTCGAATAATCCACGTGTGATTTTTGAGTGTAAAGTAGTTCGTTCTAATTTCTCACTTGTCTAAAAATAATCAACTAGATTTAATCCACTCCTCGGTTGCATTACAGGAGTTGTATAATGCACACGTTAAGAACTGCAGTATATCTCCACTCAGCGGTCGACCCACGTTCCAAATACTACTGACCCAACCCCTAAAGACTCAAACCAGAAGACGGGGAGCAAGAAACTTTCTCCTGACCATCCTGACAGCCACGTGCAAGACCAAGTGCGCACAGAAAAGATCCTGTAATCCATGTCAGAGTTCGGTGGATTACAGAAACACGAAAATACCTAGCATGCTTACCCCGAAAGCGGCTTAATGCTGCCGAAATGGCGAGGTAAAAACGGCCATACACGTAAAAACCCACTCGTGCACACGCATGAGTGAACGTGGGAGTTTCGGCCCATGTACAAAGAAGAAGAAGACAGCCACGTGTATGAAGTGTGCACAACGTGACGGCGTCCCGGCCAAGATGCCGATCGGTATTTGTGGTGAGGCTTCCGAGAGGACGAGATTGAAGACGAGCGCGTGGTCGCCACGTGATCAGATTTCGCCATACTGGCCACAGCAGATCCTGCGAGATTTGCTGACGTACACCGCTCGGCCATTACTCTCTGCTATTTGGACACGGGAAAACCACGATCTCGCTAACATCTGTATAATGTCACCTCCTAAAATATCGCTGTTTTGTTAATTTACCGCCCAAAAAACAAACAGAAAAATCAAGTTCTGCACTGATGATCCAACTGGTTTAGTTTTTCTAAACTAATTATACACTCTGAAATAACAACGGTACCACTTAAAATAAAACCCACAAATAGCTCATGCGTGTGTGTGTGTTTGTGTGTGTTTGTGTGTGTGTGTGTGTGTGTGTGTGTGTGTGTGTGTGTGTGTGTGTGTGTGTGTAATATAAATACTCTGTCTTGTTTATTTTGTTTGTATTCATGAGATTTTGTTGATGTTTGAACGCTTTCTAAGCATCGACATTAACTATGCAATTCCTATCTGTTGCACAACTTCCCTAAACAAAACACTGCCACCAAAGTAAAAACGTAAAAGCGCAACAAAACGTAGCCAGTTATTATGAGTTATTTCTAATATGCTGACTGTTAGCAAATGATAACAGACATGTCGAGAAAAAAGATATCAAGCATGAGCCTTTTAGGCGAATGCTGATATCGTTTGTGAGACATGTCTGTTATCATTTGCTAACAGTCAGCATATTAGAAATAACGGTTTTATTACCGTTTAATTCGACCAACAGAAATTTCGAAGCGACCCCGCGAATTAGACAGAACAGCCGCAATGGGAATTGGAGCGCTCCTACCTGATTATGCCTGTCAGTCAAAGAATTCGCGTGACCTGGGTCAGCCAATCAGAGTAACACACCTTACGTGATGAATATTCACAGATCAAATGCGTTTGACACACAACAAACCATGTTGAACATGCGTTTCGGTTGCTTCGCATTTTCCTGTTGAACAGAGAGCGACAGATTTAGAACCGACTCCAGACGGATGTGAAATGAAGTAAAGATACATTTGACGTAAAGCGAGTGACCCAATTTCACTTGATTTTCCTTACTTTGATAATTTAGATTTCAAGTGAGCGAGTCGGCATTGCACACTCAGAGGATGGGCGGTGCCTCGCTGTTCCGTAAAGCACCCACCGACAAAACTCGCTTTTCGGTATTTTTTAGATAAAGAAAGTATTATCTGACAGCATTTGAAGTGTCATTCTTTAGAATAAATCACACTGATATTGCTGATTTAAATTTTTACTTTGTCTTGTTCATTGTTAGCTTGATAAACAAAAAGGGTCCCTGCCTGAATGTACGTTATAACATTTAGAGGGTCACCTAGAATCCGTCCTGATTGGTCAAAAAGCCATATGGGGCACTGAATTGGTAATAAGACAAAATAAGAAGCATGTGTATCTTATCAACAGCAGTAACTGATCCCGACATTTTCACAAATTCAGAAGCCAAAACATATGTGTCCTTGAGTAATTAGGGTATCTCCCTCTTTGTCTCTCAGTCTCTGTGTCGGTGTCTCTCTCTCTATTTTTCTTCTCAATTTGTCCAGTGTATGTATGCAAAGCATATGCGCATTTAACAAGGCTTCAACACAGATAGAGTGATAGTGCGAGTGAGTGACAGTGAGAGAGAGAGAGAGAGAGAGAGAGAGAGAGAGAGAGAGAGAGAGAGAGAGAGAGAGAGAGAGAGAGAGAGAGAGAGAGAGAGAGAGAGAAAACATGAACGATAAAGTAAGA
>NC_090250.1:53782512-53790020 GCF_037325665.1 Littorina saxatilis | reverse complement strand
TTTTCGAAGCAAGACAAATGCACAATTCGATGAAGAACAATTACGATTTCTATCGATGAATAATCAGCCATAATTATTATGTCCCGTGTTACACTGGGGGCAAAGGACAACAAGAATGATAATATCCCTTACATCAGTGTCGTAAACTATAACCAGATGCTTCCGTGTGTTCACCAGGACACTCAGGCATTCAGCTAGCATCACACCTGCGCAGCCTTGCAGGAAATCAAAATCCCAACATGCCCAATACGTTCTTGAAACAGGGAAGCGTCTGCCGCTATACAAACCAACAGACAGGCTTGACGCTCGTTACTGAGAGGAAGACCGACGACCGGAAGCGCTGGATGACACGCACAATGTGGCTGTTACCGGTGTGGTTCTGACGCAGCTGCAGAGAGACAAAGATAAAAGGAGGTGGGCTGGAGGGGTGGTGGGTTGTTAAGATAGAGAGAAGGAGAGAGAACAAGAACAAGAACATTTTTTTAGAGAGAGAGAGAGAGAGAGAGAAAGAGAGAGAAAGAGAGGGAAAGAGAGAGAGAGAGAGAGAGAGAGAGAGAGAGAGAGAGAGAGAGAGAGAGACAGAGAGAGAGAGGGAAAGAGAGAGAGAGAGAAAGAGAGAGAGAGAGAGAGAGAGAGAGAGAGAGAGAGAGAGAGAGAGAGAGAGAGAGAGAGAGAGAGAGTGAAACAAACTGAAACTGAACTGTATTACAAAAGGATGCAGGTTTTAGGCAAAGCCTAAATCTAGAGAGAGAGAGAGAGAGAGAGAGAGAGAGAGAGAGAGAGAGAGAGAGAGAGAGAGAGAGAGAGAGAGAGAGAGAGAGAGAGAGAGAGAGAGAGAGAGAGAGAGAGAGAGAGAGAGAGAGAGAGGGGGGGGGGAAGGTCGTTTCAGTCAGACAATATTCTGAACCAAAGGGAACTAGGTTAATCGAGCGAAAGGGAATGCAAGTTGAAGAAATGACGATATCAAGTTGAGATTTCAGGGTGGGTTTTTTACGTTTCGGTTTCTTTATTTTTGTGTTACTACGGTCGTTAGGAAGCAAATTTCCGAGTAGCACACACACACACACACACGCACACACACACGCACACACTCACTCACTCACTCTCTCACACACGCCTTTCACGCACCCAGAAATGCCCCCCCCCTTCCCCCTCCCCAAACACACACACATAAAGAAACAACACCAAAAGACAACACCAAACCCTGCATTTTGACTTTCTATATATTGACATCCGTTGCATTGTGACTGTCCGAGGCACAGTAACGTTGCCATCAGTGCGCTTCAGCGGCTGCCACGCACCCCTCTCCCTTCCTCAACGCCAAAAATCATTTACAGGAAGTCAGACAGGCAGGAGCCTGTAGGTTAACCGACACAGTCCGAGAAAACTAATTCTGGCCTGACCACTTCAATAGACTGAGGCGCGCCTCTCGACATCCCCCGGGGATTGTAGGACAATTGGTCCGGCCAGAACTCATCTCGTTTCGTCAGTCCAGGTGCAAGACTGACCACAATACGACCCGAAAGCGGCAACCGCGTGGGACGGACAGCTGTCAGGCAATCCCTGCAGGACGCGGACTGAGGCAGATGTCCGTTATGATGTGTGGCGTTTTGTCAATGACGGTTCGTCTCGTCACGCGTGTTCCGGGTTAGTTGGGCCTGGACAAATTAACATCGTGCTTTACGATCAATCAATCAATGAGTCTTATATCGCGAATATTCCGTGGGTACAGTTCTAGGCGCTCTGCAGTGATGCCGTGTGAGATGAAATTTTATACGGCCAGTAGATTGCAGCCATTTCGGCGCATATTTACCTTTCACGGCTTATTATTCCAAGTCACACGGGTATAGGTAGACAATTATTAACTGTGCCTAAGCAATTTTGCCAGGAAAGACCCTTTTTGTCAATCGTGGGATCTTTAACGTGCACACCCAATGTAGTGTACACGGGGGGAGGTTCGGACACCGAAGAGAGTCTGCACACAAAGTTGACTCTGTGAAATAAATTTCCGCCGAACCTGAGATCGAACTCACGCTGACAGCGGCCAACTGAATACAAATCCAGCGCGCTACCAACTGAGCTACATCCCGCGCTACCAACTGAGCTACATCCCGCGCTACCAACTGAGCTACATCCCCGCCTTTACGAGACAATGGAGCCCTGCTGCGCTTTGAGGCATAAGACAGAACGGTACAGGGCAATGTCTTTCTTTCTTTGTGAGGGTCTGCAAGCCTGCTGTTAGGAAACGCTGCCGTTGCTGAACTTTGGTTCAGTTTTGTGTGTTGCATGCAGTTGACTTATTTGTACTTTGTGGGAAAGTACCGATATTATATTTTGTAAACACAATATTTATGTTTGGACGAGCTAGAATGCAGGTGAACTTTCTAGTCCTGTCAAAACAAGTTGTTTACAACGTTGTTTTGAGTCGTGGGTTCGTGGCGTTCGCTCGGATCACAGGCGGAAGGTATCGTTCACTGGACCACTACTTACATAGAAAGCGGTTATATAGAAAGACTACAAGGTATGTCACTCAGCTTCGAGTCGTGCTCCACTAACTTCAGAAAAAATTATGCAAAAAATAATTGCCAATGTCAAGAATCTTTGTAACTGTACATTTGCCGTGATAAATGAATGTTCTAACTATCTGTACCTTTTATATTTAGCTGCCTGTCCGCTGCATGTTCTTAAACCGTATTTTGTGCGACCAAACGTGTCTGTCAACGGCATACCACTTAGATCCCATGCGAATGATGATCGTCGTATGTCCGAGGAGATAGTAGTCCGATGCGATCATTGGTTAATAACCGGATATTCGATGATTATTTTCATTGGTCGACTGAAATCGTCTGCATCGCTTCCGTTCACGGTTATTATTATTCCGTTGTTATGCAACGAAGAGTGGCAACGAATTGGCAGAGCTTGAGGCTGAACGTTATCCAAGCAGCTCTTGGGGGGCACAATTTTTGTGTTAGGCCAAGCCGGCACAGGAAAATCTACGTTAACTAAAAGGAACAATGATAAGAAGGTGCTTCTGAAACACCCTGTGTCATTAACTGAATATTCATAAATTTAGTACTTACCAAAAATATAACGTTTTCTTCATTTCGTTCATTTTTATTCCGCAAACGGCTCTTCGCCAAAAACCTAAAGTGAAACTCCCGTGGGTAGCTTCCCTTTGCTGCAATATTTACATATGTTTTAGACCAATGAGCACTGGTATGCATATTCGGTGCGGGATGCATGATTTCTTACCAACTATGGGGTAGCGGTTCGCAAACGAACATTCGTCCAAATGATGGTTAAAAACAACCTGCAGCGGACGGCAGCTGAAAATTAAAGGTACATACAGTTAAAACAATCATTCAACTGTATTTATTTGACCTCACACAGACTGTAGGAAGAGGCAAACCGTCTTGAACAAAAAAATTGTCGGCAGGAAGCGACTCCAAGAACACAGACGACTCGAAGCTGAGTGTCATACCTTGTGGTAGTCTTTCTATGTAAGTAGTGGTCCAGTGAACGATTCCTTCCGCCTGTGCTCGGATTAAGTGCGTCGGCACTTTTGATGCACGTCACAGAGAATGTCACTATTCTAGTCCATGGACAGTTCATCTAATTTTAGTTGTATCATGTTCGGTCTGGAATATTCTCGAGATTGAGTATTTACTATATAGGCCAGCGCGATTTGTATGTTAAAGGGCTTCTACTTTGAGTTCTGCTGCGATGTGCAGTTGTATGTATGGAATGCTAAATAAATCCTCGAACTCAATTAGACTGGCCACGCGCGTAGAATAAAAGAACACAACTATACGACATTTGAGAACTTCGTCAATCTCAAGTGTCGTGTAACACCTGCTATACTTTTAGGATAAGAAAAAGAAAAGAGGACGATTTAATATCTGTCCTTGTAAGGACTGCTAGCTTGATATATGTTCACGAGAAAGAACAAAGGGAAAAGAAACTTGACGATTTATTATTTTTGTTTGTTGTACTTTAAGGGAAAACACAAAACAAGAACAAAAACGTCTAAATGATTTGGTTTGCAAGAGACTGCAACATGTACTACTTTTAGAGAAAAGCAAATAAGGTCAACAGAACGATCTGAAGAAAAGTAGAAAACAAAAACAAAAGTTTTAATACAAATCCTGTGTGCACCTTTTTTGGTTTTTGTTAACACTCCAGAAAAACAAATAATTTATTGTGAATTTGTCTTTTTCTAATGTTGTGGCATGTTCTAACTGTGTTTATATCTTTCCTGAATCAAGAAGATTGTTTTTCTTATGTTTTTTTTCTCAATTTTACTTGCATGAAAAAAGAACAAGTCGCGCAAGGCGAAATTACTACATTTAGTCAAGCTGTAGAACTCACAGAATGAAACTGAACGCACTGCATTTTTTTCACAATGACCGTAGTCGGCCGCTCGTGCAAAAGGCAGTGAAATTGACGAGCCTGTTTGGCGCGGTAGTGGTTGCGCTGTGCTGCATAGCACGCTTTTCTGTACCTCTCTTCCTTTTAACTTTCTGAGCGTGTTTTTAATCCAAACATATCATATTATCTAAGTTTTTGGAATCAGGAACCGACAAGGAATAAGACGAAATTGTTTTTAAATCAATTTCGGAAATTTTATTTTAATCATAATTTTTATATGTTTAATTTTCAGAGCTTGTTTTTAATCCGAATATAATATATTTATATGTTTTTGGAATAAAAAAATGATGAAGAATAAGATGAACGTAATTTTGGATCGTTTTATAAAAAAAAACATTTTTATTACAATTTTCAGATTTTTAATGACCAAAGTCATTAATTAATTTTTAAGCCTCCAAGCTGAAATGCAATACCAAAGTCCGGCCTTCGTCGAAGATTGCTTTACAAACATTTCAATCAATTTGATTGAAAAATGAGGGTGTGACAGTGCCGCCTCAACTTTTACAAAAAGCCGTATATGACGTCATCAAATACATTTATCAAAAAAATGAAAACAACGTCTGGGGATATCATACCCAGGAACTCTCATGTAAAATTCCATAAAGATCGGTCCGGTAGTTTACTCTGAATCGCTCTACACACACACACACACAGACATACACACACACACACACACACACACACACACACACACACACACACACACACACACACACACACACACACACACACACACACACACACACACACATACACCACGACCCTCGTCTCGATTCCCCCTCTATGTTAAAACATTTAGTCAAAACTTGACTAAATGTAAAAATGGAGAGGTTAACGAATGTTTGATTTCTGTGCTGTCGCGTATTTTTCTTAACCGCTGCAATCAGTTTTTCTTCTTAACTTATCTTTAAAAGGGATACATTTTTGCGATAAGAAGAGGAGGAATAGGCTGCATTTGCTTCTGTGCACACATTTTACTTTCTCTCTGTTAAAATTAAACGGCACATGCAAACGAAGCTGCTTTGCTTTTGCGTTTTATTGAAAGGCATGCTCGTGGTGTAAATGAAAATCACACTACCGTCGAATTTAGTGTCGCTTGATTAAATATACCTGTAAAACGAGAGAGGTACCGCAAGACGAATCCGACATTGCTATAATATGATCCCATAGTCTAATTCACCGTCGTTCAAATTTGCAAATCTGCCCAGGTGACAGGGTGCATACTAACATGTAAAAAAAACCAGCAATAGATAGCTACATTCTCACTATAAGGTGACCACGACAGTAACAGGTGACAGGGTGTTTTCTAACATGTAAAACCCAGCAATAGATAGCTACATTCTCACTATAAGGTGACCACGACAGTAACAGGTGACAGGGTGTTTTCTAACATGTAAAACCCAGCAATAGATAGCTACATTCTCACTATAAGGTGACCACGACAGTAACAGGTGACAGGGTGTTTTCTAACATGTAAAACCCAGCAATAGATAGCTACATTCTCACTATAAGGTGACCACGACAGTAACAGGTGACAGGGTGTTTTCTAACATGTAAAACCCAGCAATAGATAGCTACATTCTCACTATAAGGTGACCACGACAGTAACAGGTGACAGGGTGTTTTCTAACATGTAAAACCCAGCAATAGATAACTACATTCTCACTATAAGGTGACCACGACAGTAACAGGTGACAGGGTGTTTTCTAACATGTAAAACCCAGCAATAGATAGCTACATTCTCACTATAAGGTGACCACGACAGTAACAGGTGACAGGGTGTTTTCTAGCATGTAAAACCCAGCAATAGATAGCTACATTCTCACTATAAGGTGACCACGACAGTGACAGGTGACAGGGTGTTTTCTAACATGTAAAACCCAGCAATAGATAGCTACATTCTCACTATAAGGTGACCACGACAGTAACAGGTGACAGGGTGTATACTAACATGTAAAACCCAGCAATAGATAGCTACATTCTCACTATAAGGTGACCACGACAGTAACAGGTGACAGGGTGTTTTCTAACATGTAAAACCCAGCAATAGATAGCTACATTCTCACTATAAGGTGACCACGACAGTAACAGGTTCACAATTAAAGAAGAAAATATAAGAATGTCGTGTAATTGTATGTATTAATCCGAATATTACATATTTATATATTTTTGAAATCAGAACATAATGAAGAATAAAAATACATTATTTTTGGATGGTTTATAAAAGAAATATTTTTAATTACAATTTCAGATTTGAAATGACCAAACTCATTAATTAATGTTTAAGCCTCTAAGCTGAAATGCAATACCAAATGCAATGCCTTTGTCGAAAATTGCTTGACGAAAATGTTAATCCATTTGATCGAAAAATGAGGGCGTGACAGTGCGGCCTCAACTTTCACAAAAAGCCGGATATGACGTCATCAAAGACATCTATAGGACAAATGAAAATAACGTCTGGGGATATCATACTCAGGAACTCTGATGTAAAGTTTCATGAAGATCGGTCCAGTATTTTTTCTCTGAATCGCTCTACACCTACACACACACTGACATACACAGACACAGACACACACACACACACACAGACACACACACACACACACCATACACAGACACACACACACAGACACACACACACAGACACACACACACACACACACACACACCACAACCTTCGTTTCGATTCCCCATCTATGAACATTTGTGACCCTCCACCACGGAATTAGTCGCATGTCACCTTTGCATGATTTTCATATTTTTACATTTTCCTAAAGAGGTTGTTATGCTCTATCCAGTGGTGAAAACCGTTTTAGAAAAGAGCGAAAACTGTTTGAGTTATACGCCTGTGACTAAGGTGACCCTCACACTGTTACCAGACACTCCCCGGACTTATATTAAGCCTAGCGCAGAACCGCGCGAGGTGACATGCGACTCATTTCGTGGTGGAGGGTCACATTTAGTCAAAACTTGACTACATAAAATGAAGACGGTGCGTTTGCGTTCAAGATTTAGATACATGTAGCCACCCTCGGGCTATCTTTAGATTATTGTTCTTCAAAGTAGAAATGTGTCAAGCT
>NC_090250.1:53767512-53775012 GCF_037325665.1 Littorina saxatilis | reverse complement strand
GTTTCTTGCTTTGACGTGCTTCAGGTCATTTAAGTATGAAGACATAGATAAGGCTGACTTGAAAGTGCTATAGAAAAGGAATCGTTCTTTACTTTGTACGGTTTCTATCCACTCTTGCTTGTATAATGTGACTAGTCTGTTCTTGAATTCCGTTATGAACGCATTTTCATTTCCAACGCCTTGTTGAATCCAAACTTGGTCAAAGCCGTATTTGTACAGCACATAGCAAACTGATGACGCCCATGTTCTTTTATTTTGTTCGTGTAAATAAAGCAGCATTTTATAAGCTTTTTGTGGCAATCGATGACTAGGCATTTTCAGGATGCGCAACCAAAATCGTATGGACTTAACAAACGTGTTGACAAATAACGGGTGTCTGCCAGTTTCTCCATACACAAGTGTGTTTGGTGTTTTCATGCTTGTGTTCAGAAACCTCTTAAGGGCAAACAGATGCACCTTTTCGATAGGTGAATGGTCTGCATCAAGGCCCCAGACTTCTGCCGCATAATTGAGCATGGGCTGGATCTGGGAGTCGAATAGTTTATAGAATATGTTTGGTGATCTTTCTCCTAGAGTCCACAGTACCTTAAACATACCAATCACACCCTTTCTTGCACGCAGCGCTAAATCGTTCAGCGTGTGAGAAAATGTCAACCTTGTAGAAAAGTAAATTCCTAAGTATTTATACATGTTCACAGTTTCCATTTCGATATTGCCATACATCCATTTTTCAATCGCTGCAATGTGACCACCATTTCTGAAGATAACTATGTTAGATTTTTCTAAATTAACAGTCAAGCCAAGATTACAAGCAGTTTGGTATAGCACGTTTATCTGGTTCTGTAACCCACACACAGTGTCGGAAATCAAAATAACGTCATCTGCGAACATGAGAATCAATATCTCAATAAAATCTGTGATAAGTTGTATACTGTGTCGTCCTTTTCGCTTGATTTCGTCCGCCAATTCGTTAATGAAAAATGAGAACAAAATTGGACTATTTATTTCTCCCTGCTTCAGGCCTCTCGGACACATGAAAAGGTCAGTGACCTCTGCTCCTGCCCTAACTTTTGCTTTAACAACGTTGTACATACTAAGTATGGCTTGGTACATTTTACCTTTTATTCCTTTGCTTTGCAACACCTTCCACAGCTTTGGGAGAGAGAGAGAGAGAGAGAGAGATAGGGAGAGAGGGGGGGGGGGGCATTCAAACCCCCTCACAAGAAAATAAAAAGCCAGTATGCCTCTGCATTCACGTAACATACAACTAGAGATAACTTGAAATAAAATACACTAAGACCCTAAACTTCGTCTTCCCTTGTGAGCGAATTGAAACACGGCTTTTGCCGTCGGCAGTTGAATGTGGGGGGAAAAGATGCAAACTCATAAAGCAGAGAATTAATCTGCCGTTTGTTGTTCTCTGTTTAATCTGTTGTCTAGCCAAGAAACAATAAGGTCACAAACCGTTTTAACTCAGATGACGTGTGGCATCGGCTAGCCAATCTAGACGGTCATGCTGTGCTTTTCTTGTGCACCCTAACGCACCTTATTACACGACAGAAGCGTCTTTGAGGAGCGCAAAACAATCTCACTGAACGTTGTTTGTTGTATTGTGTTTAGTTTGATTGCTTGTCTTGTTGGTTGGTTCTATCGTTGGATCCTTTGTTGTCTGTGTGTGTATGTGTGTGTGTGTGTGTGTGTGTGTGTGTGTTTGCGGGGTAGTGGTGGTGGTGGGGGGGGGGGGGTCAAAAGGGTCAGTACGCATGTCTGTCTCCGATCAGACGCAGACGCAGTAGCTTTCATTGGGTCTAATTGGTCGAGACCCGTCAAGTCGCGGTGCCCGACTGAACATTGGTCGAGACCCGTCAAGTCGCGGTGCCCGACTGAACATTGGTCGAGACCCGTCAAGTCGCGGTGCCCGACTGAACATTGGTCGAGACCCGTCAAGTCGCGGTGCCCGACTGAACATTGGTCGAGACCCGTCAAGTCGCGGTGCCCGACTGAACATTGGTCGAGACCCGTCAAGTCGCGGTGCCCGACTGAACATTGGTCGAGACCCGTCAAGTCGCGGTGCCCGACTGAACATTGGTCGAGACCCGTCAAGTCGCGGTGCCCGACTGAACATTGGTCGAGACCCGTCAAGTCGCGGTGCCCGACTGAACAACAACAGATAGGGTTATCTTCTTTGGGGGATTGGATTAGATAGATAGCGAGCTAGATACATATATGAACATATATACCCAAATACATGGATACAAAGAAAGATAGATTGAGGTAAGATTCGATAAGATTAGGACATACAGTTAAATGGCTCAGCTGTGATGATATTAGACAAGGCAACACAGAGAAGCGTCTCCACAGACCGCAAAACGAATGTGTTAGTAACAGCCACCATCCGGCTGTCGAGTGTCTGTGGCGACAGTATGGTAGTTGGTCCATACACGCCCGATACACGCCTTGCTTAAAGGCTGACATAGTCCTATTTAATTAGTTTAATTACTTCCAGGGCTTTTCCCATCGTTGCGGGGATGTATAAATTAAGCTTCCTGCAAAGTTGTAGGTTTTAAGGCCTTACCAATTACGATAAATAATTAATTCTTTATTGCATTGTTTAGCAACAGTTCTCCAGGACTTGGGCTATTTTTAGACTGTTGACGTCACTTCGTGACGTTTCGTAAACCAAAGATGGCGTTTGAGACTGTTCTGTTTACATTCGACACTATCAACACCACTTTGCAATACTGAAATAATTTGTCCTGTGTTCGAAAGCTACAGCCAATCGTTATTATATCCCCTTAGGTACAGTTTTATAACATTATTGGCACATGTAAACAATATGAATTAATTAATGAACGCAACGAATATGGCAGCCTTTAAGCCTATGTTTTTTTGCACGGATGTTTATGAACACAAACAGAACAAATCGACAGTGAGTTCAGCAGAATCAACAGAAGTAGCAGCGAAAACAACAGCAGCAACACCAACACGACACTGCCACCAGTAACATCCGTAGCAGCAGCCAAGAGCGGTTTTTACTAGTTCGTTCTTAATTTGGCCACAGAGCTCATCCCGGTTTGATTGCACATATATGATATGTACGTAATGGCTGGTCAACGATAGTGACCCACGTCCACGATCAAAAGCATATGATATGTACGTAATGGCTGGTCAACGATAGTGACCCACGTACACTATCAAAAGCATATGATATGTACGTAATGGCTGGTCAACGATAGTGACCCACGTCCACGATCAAAAGCATATGATATGTACGTAATGGCTGGTCAACGATAGTGACCCACGTCCACGATCAAAAGCATATGATATGTACGTAATGGCTGGTCAACGATAGTGACCCACGTACACTATCAAAAGCATATGATATGTACGAAATGGCTGGTCAACGATAGTGACCCACGTCCACGATCAAAAGCATATGATATGTACGTAATGGCTGGTCAACGATAGTGACCCACGTCCACGATCAAAAGCATATGATATGTACGTAATGGCTGGTCAACGATAGTGACCCACGTCCACGATCAAAAGCATATGATATGTACGTAATGGCTGGTCAACGATAGTGACCCACGTCCACGATCAAAAGCATATGATATGTACGTAATGGCTGGTCAACGATAGTGACCCACGTCCACGATCAAAAGCATATGATATGTACGTAATGGCTGGTCAACGATAGTGACCCACGTACACTATCAAAAGCATATGATATGTACGAAATGGCTGGTCAACGATAGTGACCCACGTCCACTATCAAAAGCATATGATATGTACGTAATGGCTGGTCAACGATAGTGACCCACGTCCACGATCAAAAGCATATGATATGTACGTAATGGCTGGTCAACGATAGTGACCCACGTCCACGATCAAAAGCATATGATATGTACGTAATGGCTGGTCAACGATAGTGACCCACGTCCACGATCAAAAGCATATGATATGTACGAAATGGCTGGTCAACGATAGTGACCCACGTCCACGATCAAAAGCATATGATATGTACGTAATGGCTGGTCAACGATAGTGACCCACGTCCACGATCAAAAGCATATGATATGTACGTAATGGCTGGTCAACGATAGTGACCCACGTACACTATCAAAAGCATATGATATGTACGAAATGGCTGGTCAACGATAGTGACCCACGTACACTATCAAAAGCATATGATATGTACGTAATGGCTGGTCAACGATAGTGACCCACGTCCACTATCAAAAGCATATGATATGTACGTAATGGCTGGTCAACGATAGTGACCCACGTCCACTATCAAAAGCATATGATATGTACGTAATGGCTGGTCAACGATAGTGACCCACGTCCACTATCAAAAGCATATGATATGTACGTAATGGCTGGTCAACGATAGTGACCCACGTACACTATCAAAAGCATATGATATGTACGAAATGGCTGGTCAACGATAGTGACCCACGTCCACTATCAAAAGCATATGATATGTACGTAATGGCTGGTCAACGATAGTGACCCACGTCCACTATCAAAAGCATATGATATGTACGTAACGGCTGGTCAACGATAGTGACCCACGTCCACTATCAAAAGCATAATCACCATTAAAGTGACGCCGCTCCTGTCCAGATAAGATGACACCAAACAGGAAGCTGAGGCTGATCGTAAAGGTAGTTATAGCTCCTCTAGGTTTTCTTCTCAATCCGGCCTCTCCAAGATTACCATCCTCCTTTAAAAGTAAAACTTTGGAGGATTTCCTCCAATAAAGGGGAGACAGCAGCAGCAATTATCCCTGTATAAATTGCAGCTTAGCTCGCCACTTGAGGCTGGTAGAGAGGGGGAAGGGAGAGCTCAAAGGTTTGGCCGTCGTGGCTGGCGGAAATGAGTCCCTTGCTGACTCGTCCTCTCGGCAGCGCCATCTTTCTAGGGGCCAATATCCGCCTTCTTTTCTCCTCCGCTACCCCTGGTCCTTAACTGTGTGTGTGTGTGTGTGTGTGTGTGTGTGTGTGTGTGTGTGTGTGTGTGTGTGTCTGTCTGTCTGTCTGTCTGTTGTCTGTCTGTCTGTCTGTCTGTGTGTGTGTCTGTCTGTCTGTCTGTCTGTCTGTCTGTCTGTCTGTCTGTCTGTCTGTTTTTGTCTGTGTGTCTGCATGCGTGTCTTTGTGTGTGTGTGTCTTTGTGTGTGCGTAGAAAGTAGAGGGGCTGATATTGAAGTCGAATAAGAACATGTAAATATGTATGTGTTTGTGTTTAAACACAAAACAGCTCTCTCTCTCTCTCTCTCTCTCTCTCTCTCTCTCTCTCTCTCTCTCTCTCTCTCTCTCTCTCTCTCTCTCTCTCTCTCTCTCTCTCTCTCTCTCTCTCTCTCTCTCTCTCTCTCTCTCTCTCTCTCTCTTTTTCTCTCTTTCTCAAATTAATTGAACTAAGTGAAGGAGCTGTCATTTTATCCTTTGACACAAAAATGCATCTCTGCAGGCCTCTACAGACATCCCTAATAATTTGTCCATTTTGCTTGGATGCTCTTGATGACTGGTGTGACAGCGATCAATTGCATAACCGTGTATCTCCGCCACAAAATAATTTCGTTTCCTTAAACATCGAGCATCCCGTTTTTGCGTAATGAATTAAATTTGAATTTGAGATCCTACAGACACTTTTCTGAATGTTTTGGAACGTCATTTAAGTTGCAAAAACACTGTGTTTGGGTTGTTTTTCCAACTACAACACCGAGAGAAACTTTGAATAAGGGTTTTCTGCGCCGTAAGAGTATTTTCCCCAACAATGTTTATTTACAGACGTAACTGGTGGTAATGTGCTTTAAAAGGGTTTGTTTGGGGGTTAGAATGATGTGTGTGTGTGTGTGTGTGTGTGTGTGTGTGTGTGTGTTTGTGTGCGTGTGTGTGTGTTTGTGTGCGCATGCGTGTATGTGTGTGCGTGTGTGTGTATGTGTGTGTGTGCGTGTGCGTGTATGTGTGTGTGTGTGTGTGTGTGTGTGTAAGAGTATTTTCCCCAACAATTCTTATTTGCAGACGTAACTGGTGGTAATGTGCTTTAAAAGGGTTTGCGTGGGGGTTAGAATGATGTGTGTGTGTGTGTGTGTGTGTGTGTGTTTGTGTGCGTGTGTGTGTGTTTGTGTGCGCATGCGTGTGTGTGTGTGCGTGTGTGTGTATGTGTGTGTGTGTGTGTGTGTGTGTGTGTGTGTGTGTGTGTGTGTGTGTGTGTGTGTGTGTGTGTGTGTGTGTGTGTTTGTCGTCGGTTATCGACCTCTTATCGGTTTATTCAGGTCTGTCTTATTTTCGATTGAAAATATTTTCCGGGTTGAATATTTTCTTGCGTATGGCATGTCAGCTGTAAACTGTAGAACGATGAAGCAGGACAATCCTGTACTGATTTTGAGGCCCATCCCAAGAGACATGCTTGATTTCAGAGAAAATGGGAAACAGAGAGTCGGGGCAGTGAGTGAAACTGGGGCATTGTGGGAAGAGGGCGGGGTGAGATGAGGGTTGATTGGATGGAGGGGGGTTGGGCTATTACTTGGGTGGTAAAATTGATCCCCCGAGACATTGTTTTGTCTCTCACTGTTTCGTTTTGTGTAATTGTGTATCCCCCTTTCCTCCTTGTTTTGCCTGCACTGTGTGCTGAACTACTCTCGCAGCCTTTTTACATTAGTCAAGTTTTGACTAAATGTTTTAACATAGAGGGGGAATCGAGACGAGGGTCGTGGTGTATGTGTGTGTGTGTCTGTCTGTGCGTGTGTGTGTGTGTAGAGCGATTCAGACCAAACTACTGGACCGATCTTTATGACATTTGACATGAGAGTTTCTGGGTATGATATCCCCGGAATTTATTTTCATTTTTTCGATAAATACTTTTGATGACGTCATATCCGGCTTTTTGTAAAAGTTGAGGCGGCACTGTCACACCCTCATTTTTCAATCACATTGATTGAAATTTTTGTAAAGCAATCTTCGACGAAGGCCGGACTTCGGTATTGCATTTCAGCTTGGTGGCTTAAAAATTAATTGATGACTTTGGTCAATAAAAATCTGAACATTGTAATAATTGTGTTTGTATATAAAACGATCCAAATTTACGTTCATCTTATTCTACATCATTTCCTGATTCCAAAAACATATAAATATGTTATATTTGGATTAAAAACAAGCTCTGAAAATTAAAGATATAAAAATTATGATCAAAATTAAATTTCCGAAATCGATTTAAAAACAATTTCATCTTATGCCTTGTCGTTTCCTGATTCCAAAAACATATAGATATGATATGTTTGGATTAAAAACACGCTCAGAAAGTTAAAACGAAGAGAGGTATAAAACACAGCGAAACCACTACCGCGCTGAACAGGCTCGTCAGTTTCACTCCGTTTTGCACAAGCGGCGGACTACGGTCATTGTGAAAAAAATGCAGTGCGTTCAGTTTCATTTTGTGAGCTCAATAGCTTGACTAAATGTAGTAATTTCGCCTTACGCGACTTGTTGCCTTCTC
>NC_090250.1:53691422-53759812 GCF_037325665.1 Littorina saxatilis | reverse complement strand
ACTAAACATGTCAGCTACCCCTCACCCACCACCTTAAAACATGTCATCTTTAAATATCTCATCGAGCACGTGGGCCTGCACAAAACTGACTTTTTACAACAACAAAACAGCCATTTTCCGTCCTTCTCTCCCTATCTGCAAAAACCATATACAGATTATATTTTGCGTCACAGAGAGTAAATTATGCGCTAACCTGGAAAAACAACAAAGTATTTCATTCCACAACACAGACTCATCAACAGCGTTAAATAATGATTTATTACCTCAAAAGCCTATGATTGTAACTCTCAATGGAAGCAAAGTCCGCCTCCTCCCTGGAACAGTCTCTGTTCGTCAACAGTGACCCAAAACGTCCAGAACCCCTTGTCGAATCCTATGCGAAAGCCATCGCCGACGAAGGAAATGACGACTTGTCCTCAGCAAAATACGTGGCAGAGGAAAGGAATAACTTGTGGAAGTTCCCCTAGAGTGCCGAATATGATACTCGGTGAAAAACCATCATACTCTAGTAACTGTGTGTTAGGTCCTTCCCCTTCTGCCGCTGGGTGTCAAGTGTGTCGTCCTTGAGTCTCTGACAGACCACCTAGCCAAATACACGTGACTGACCTTGTCACCAAACCAGTCCAGCTATACACAGTTTTGCCTCCCCAAGCAGGAAAAAAGACACGAGAAACTCAATCCCTGAAAATCCCGTGCGCGCTGTCAGCGAAAAAAACCGTCGCCCTATGACAGCAGAAACCTGCACTGTGAAGCTCGTGCGTTTCAAAACATCCGTGCTCGGGAGCACTGTCAGCAAAAACTCTGCTGTGTCCAATATCACGCACAGGCGCTTTCTATCATACATTGACCCAGAACAGGCACTCCACTGAGTGACGCTTTCTTGGTCTCTGTCACCCGATCGTGACATCATCAATCGTGCATGTGTCTTTCTTCGAAGAATGGCAATCATTGCACGCGCTGCTTAACAAAAGTCTCATGTCGTCAACTACTCAGCTAACACGCTAGCAAGTTAGGTTCAACAAACAAATAAAAATCGACAGGTAACGATGTCTCCTACACATTCGCAGAAATTTACTCAATCTTACTGGGAGCTAATGACAACGTAACTGCTAGTCATTTAAAACCAGAATAACAACAACAATGTTTGTATTTGTTTGAACTTGAACTAAACCAAGAGAGAGAGAGAGAGAGAGAGAGAGAGAGAGAGAGAGAGAGAGAGAGAGAGAGAGAGAGAGAGAGAGAGAGAGAGAGAGAGAGAGAGAGAGAGAGAGAGAGAAAGAGAGAGAGAGAGAAAGAGAAGAGAGAGAGAGAGAGAGAGAGAGAGAGAGAGAGAGAGAGAGAGAGAGAGAGAGAGAGAGAGGAGAGATTCAGGGCCACATGTAAGGATGGTAGAGCTGCATATTTAAAGTGGAAAGACAGACACATAATTATAAGACAAACGTTCAAATAACAAACCTTTCTTGTTTTGTTTGTTTTTCAATTTAGGAATTTGGAAGGTTAGCAGTGTACCTGTTTTGGGATTTCATCAAAGGCAAGATGAATAAACCACAGAGGTATTGCACCACAATCATTATTATGATCACATCAAACAGTCCTTCGCACGTCGCTCACAATATGTGACCCTCCACCACGAAATGAGTCGCATGTCACCTCGCTCGGCTCTGCGCTAGGCTAATATAAGTCCGAGGGGTGTCTGGTAACAGTGTGAGGGTCACCTTAGTCACAGGCTTATAACTCAAAAAGCTGTTGCTCTTTTCTAAACGGTTTTCACCACTGGATAGAGCATACACAAATCTTTAGGAAAATGTAAAAAATATGAAAATCATGAAAAGGTGACATGCGACTCATACCGTGGTGGAAGGTCACATATTCTCTCAGTATTCAAAAAAGATAGAAGCAAACGATCACGTTTTCCGGCATACCCAATTACTACCCCAGCTATTTTGTCATGCACGGCCCAGGCAGTATGCAGGGCAGGTCCTGTCGGAGCAAAGACCCACGCAGACATAAGAATAATTTACTGTATTCCGGTCACGTCTGAGAGAAAATAAGCATGATGGAATAGCAAATTCCATTTGAACAGTCTCCAAGATTGGCAAAGCGTGACCCGGCAGCAGTCAGCCATCGAGGGAAAGCACGAGTGTATATTCTTGTCATGTCTCCGGAACATAGTTCCGCTGAAGACAGGCCAGGAAAAGCTTGCACGTGAACAATGAGAAAGTATACCACTGGGTATTGTCAGAAACGTTTTTTCTGTACGCTGATGTTTTAGGGTGTTTCCATGAAGCGTGTTTTATCCTAGTGTTGCTGCTGTTTGCATCTGTTTTTGTTCTCTATTCTCTGTATCCCTTGTCCTTCTGGTATTGTAAAATTGTACAATTCTGTAGACAAAGCAACAACAACACAACAAGTGTATTCAGGCCACATGTAAGGATGGTAGAGCTGCATATCTAAAGACTCAGCCCGTATCGTGCCAGTCGTCTTGTACACTGCCGCTGATCTGGCTGAGAGTTCCCCCGGGTTAACAGCATCCACCCACTTGTACACTGCCTCTGATCTGGCTGAGAGTTCAACAGCATCCACCCACTTGTACACTGCCGCTGATCTGGCTGAGAGTTCCCCCGGGTTAACAGCATCCACCCACTTGTACACTGCCTCTGATCTGGCTGAGAGTTCCCCCGGGTTAACAGCATCCACCCACTTGTACACTGCCTCTGATCTGGCTGAGAGTTCCCCCGGGTTAACAGCATCCACCCACTTGTACACTGCCGCTGATCTGGCTGAGAGTTCCCCCGGGTTAACAGCATCCACCCACTTGTACACTGCCTCTGATCTGGCTGAGAATTCCCCCGGGTTAACAACATCCACCCACTTGTACACTGCCTCTGATCTGGCTGAGAGTTCCCCCGGGTTAACAGCATCCACCAACTTGTACACTGCCTCTGATCTGGCTGAGAGTTCCCCCCGGTTAACAGCATCCACCCACTTGTACACTGCCTCTGATCTGGCTGAGAGTTCCCCCGGTTAACAGCATCCACCCACTTGTACACTGCCTCTGATCTGGCTGAGAGTTCCCCCGGGTTAACAGCATCCACCCACTTGTACACTGCCTCTGATCTGGCTGAGAGTTCCCCCGGGTTAACAGCATCCACCCACTTGTACACTGCCTCTGATCTGGCTGAGAGTTCCCCCGGGTTAACAGCATCCACCCACTTGTACACTGCCTCTGATCTGGCTGAGAGTTCCCCCGGGATAACAGCATCCACCCACTTGTACACTGCCTCTGATCTGGCTGAGAGTTCCCCCGGGTTAACAGCATCCACCCACTTGTACACTGCCGCTGATCTGGCTGAGAGTTCCCCCGGGTTAACAGCATCCACCCACTTGTACACTGCCTCTGATCTGGCTGAGAGTTCCCCCGGGTTAACAGCATCCACCCACTTGTACACTGCCTCTGATCTGGCTGAGAGTTCCCCCGGGTTAACAGCATCCACCCACTTGTACACATCCCAAACATCAACAGTCTGGCTGCTTCGTGGTTTGTGTTATAGTGTGTATTGTATGTTATCGCTTTGAATGCCCATGAAGGAGAGCTTGGTTGGACAATAATGCTTTACTTGAAACCTTTATCCCTTTGACATAAAGTTTTGAATCTGCATCTACCTCTCTCTCTCTCTCTCTCTCTCTCTCTCTCTCTCTCTCTCTCTCTCTCTCTCTCTCTCCCGCTCTCTTTCTCTCTCTCTCACTCTCTCTCTCCCGCTCTCTCTCTCTTTCTCACTCCCGCTCTCTCTCTTTCTCTCTCTCTCTGTCTCTCTTCTCTCTCTGTCTCTTTTTCCTCTGTCTATCTCTTCTCTCTCTCTCTTTATCTCTATCTGTCTATCTTCTCTCTCTCTCTCTCTCTCTCTCTCTCACTCTCTATCTGTCTATCTTCTCTCTCTCTGTTCCCTCTGTCTATCTCTTCTCTCTCTCCCTATCTCAGACCTGTTTACCCCCATAATTGTTTTGGAGTAATGCTCAGCCCCAAAAATAGTAATCCTGGCACAAAAATAGTAATCATCCAGCATTCGTCGCCAATTACAACGCACATGACAACTATGTCTGCGAAACGCAATCATGCACATATATCCATCATTCACAAACAAAACACATCAGTCAGTTTTTGTAGTCATCATAATTTCAACGAAGATCACATCAAAAGCACATGCATCACTGATTCTTTTTCTTTTGCTCGTAGTAGGCTTTTTTCAGTGTGTCAAGCGCTTCTCTACTGTACTTGCGCTTGCCGAATGAGTGAGGGCGAGACTTCACCACTAGAATAAGGCTCTTCAGCGTCTTATCAGACAGACATGATCTCTGGTCAGTCCTGAGCTTTTTCACCCCATTTTGCCATTGAAAAAACAATACCAAACATGTAAATTGATTAAAAAAAAAAAATTGTTTTTTAATTTCTTTTGTTAAGGAAAATCGTAGTCTTGACCCGGATAGCGGAATGGCGTATTTTTTGCAGAAAATCGTAATAAATTACGCCAAAATCGTAAGGGTAAACAGGTCTGCTATCTACATTATGTACGTCTGTAAGAAACAATAACCTTGTCAATGTTACTATCTATATTCTGTGCGTCTGTATTAAGTGTTTGTATAAGGGACAGGTTGTAAGATTAGGCTTTGCCTAAAACCTCTATCCTTTGGTAATAAAGTTCAGTTTCAGTTTCAGTTTCTCTCTTTATCTCTATCTGTCTATCTTCTCTCTCTCTCTCTGTCTCTGTCTCTTTCTCTCTCTGTCTCTCTCTCGCTCTGTCTCTCTCTCGCTCTCTCTCTCTCTGTCTCTGTCTCTTTCTCTCTCTGTCTCTCTCTGTCTCTGTCTCTCTCTCTCTCTATCTGTCTATCTTCTCTCTCTCTTTTCCCTCTGTCTATCTCTTCTCTCTCTCTCTCTCTCTCTCTCTCTCTCTCTCTCTCTCTCTCTCTCTCTCTCTCTCTCTCTCTCACTTCTAATGCATATCAGGGACCAGGGACACCTTCAATCTTTTGAGCGCACACAGACTGAAGTTGGTGTGGGTTCGGGGTATATTCTGGTCATGTCTGAAGAGAGTAGGAGGACGGGCCAAGCTAGCCAAGACAACGAGGTTCCGAGACTGAAAGACTCAGCTGCTGGTGCCTCTCTGGGTCCTCAAGACTGGACCAGCATTGTTGGAGACCCCCCTGCCCGTCCCCCCCCCCTACTCCCCCAAATCAATAAAAGCAGCAGCAAAATGCATCAGACAACTGTCGCAGCCCGTCTTCTTCTGCCTTTCTCCAAGCGGATCAAAGTGAAGCCGCGAACGAATCGTCAACGCGTACTGTCATCAGCAGAAATGTCTTACTGAACATTCGCTTGAAGGAAGCAACGGTGAAACACATATTGGAGCTATACAAGGTGGTCGCATACATGTTTACAACAACAACAACAACAACAACAACAACAACAACAACAACAACAACAACAACAACAACAACAACAAATCGCGTGAATCGATATATACAAACATTAAGTCAATCTGACGGCATCAAACTAAAAGATCAACCCCAAAAAACAGTCACCGCCGAGGCTGTATTTAGATAGTCTCGACTAACCACACCCGAAGACCGACAACAAGGAAAGTAAGTATCTTAATATAGACAAGCACAGTAAGAGAGAACTTCCCGGAACCAGTCACCTGGCTCATGAGACAATAAACAGCGACCTTGATCGTCATCATACAGCCAACCATTGAGAACACCAACGCATATTTTAAGTTTATTCCAAAATCTCGTCACGATGTCGTTCGCGTTCGTGTCGTCGTTGAAATCTAGCTGATTTTTTTCTTGGTCGCGCAGATGTTGGTGAGTTTAATTGAGTGGACAATAGCAAAGTGCCTTTGGTGTCAGGGCCAGAGAACAGATTGGGGCGAGTGAGAGAGGAGAGAGTCCTGGCCGTAATTCTCCCCGATTGCCTTCCCCTTGTCAAGAGGCTGAGAAGCTAGGGCGGTCAGAGAGAGAGAGAGAGAGAGAGAGAGAGAGAGAGAGAGAGAGAGAGAGAGAGAGAGAGAGAGTGAGAGAGAGAGAGAGAGAGAGAGAGAGAGAGAGAGAGAGAGAGAGAGAGAGAGAGAGAGAGAGACTCTGTTCCATGCTTCAAATTGGGCTTCAAAAATGGATACATAAGGGTTTTTTTCCAAATTCGCCTGTAAAATCACTATGTTTGATGTTCTATTTTGCTTCCCTATTTCTCTTCTTCAGTTTGTGATCATCCGATTGGTTTTTTGTTAACATATTCACAATACAATATCACAAATTCTTCAGTAGGGTTTGCGTGAAAAAATCTCATACCTATGCTCAAACTTCAGTCGTTATCTCAAAATTTTGCGCGACAAGCTCTATTCATTTTGTTTTTTTCCTGATAAACAAAACACTGAACTAACATAAAAACAAACCTTTAAAACTGCCTAACCACTTTGAAATATGGCCTCAGGTGTATATTCCAGCCGTAAGGCGGTGTGGCAGGAATGCTTAGAGCGGAATCCAGACTGAAAAGGATGAAACAGATTCATTTGTTCCATATATGCCAGTAAATGTATTTGTATGTGCTTTTCTAAGGGTTTAGATAAAACAGGTGAGAGGGAAATAGGTCTAAAGTTGTTTGGGTCTGTAAGATCCTTATTTTTTGGAAGTGGTAATACCTTTGCACACTTTAAAATAGAAGGGAACACGTTTTGTTGTATGCTCAGGTTATAAACATAAGTTAGGGAATCGACAATGTAAGGTAAAGCAAGTTTCAGCAACTTAACTGGAATGTTATCTGGACCCATTGACTTCTTATTCGCCATTTGTTCTATCAGTTTTCCTACCTCGTGCACTGAGATTGGAGGAATAGAAAACGTGTCAGTGTGATTCAACTTTTGTCCACAGAATGTTTTTAATTTTTGAAGACAATCATCCGTATCAAGGGAACCATTCTGATTGAGACAAGATTTTAGGTTGACTGCTAGCGAAATGAAGTGTTTGTTAAAATCATTTGGAGATATTTGTGAATGAGAATTGGTTGATCCCTTCCTAGATTTATCAAGAATTTCATTCACTGCTCGCCAGATTGTAGCTGTATCCTTTTTTCAGAGATTCGTTGATTAAAATATTCTGTCTTTGCTTGTCTCACTGTGTCCAAAACTTTATTTTTTTGCAGTTTATACTCTGTTTTCATGTTGCGCTCTTTGAAATGATCACGCAGCGCCATAGCCTCGATAATGTCTGCGGTTAACCAAGGGGGAAGCTGGGGATGTTTCACTCTATGCTGACGTAGTGGTGCGTGTTTATCAATTATAGAACACAAAATATCGTGAAAAATATTGCAAGCGCCCTCTGCGTCACTGCAGTTGAATACGCTATAAAATGGGGCTTGGTTAAGGTCAAAGAAAAAGGCAGATTCATCAAAATACTTGAAACTTCTGTATTCGATTGTTGTGTGGCCTTTATGACGTGATTTTGGCAATCTAAGAGAAACCGAGCAAAAACAGAATGATGGTCACTGAAACTGGAATGCACTACTTGCGCATTTGCAACGATATTCTTACTATCAGTATAGATATGATCAATCAGGGTTGATGAAGTATTTGTTTCTCTTGTGGGGGTTTCGATTAGCTGACGAAGACAAAACAGAGCAGTGGTTGAGCACCAAGTTGTTTGTGGCCTGAGTAGGTTAATGTTAAAATCGCCAAGCAATACAACATTCTCGTCATGAGCCTTCACTCTGTCCATCATAGAAACAAAATCATCAATCCACCTTGACGTTTCAGCAGGGTTACGATACCATAGCCAATAAGCAAGGGAGAGGATTTGTCCTGTTTCAGTTCCAACCACAAACATTCAACATTGTCATCTTCAAGATCGGTTCTACGTTTGACAATGCCAGCAATGGACTGATGAACATAAAGAGCGATGCCTGTTTGGCCTACTCGTGCATTGTCCCGTCGTAAAACCGAATAATTCGGAATGTTAACAATGTCGTATAATATGTCTAATATACGCGAATATAGACGCGTTTTACTTACACCGAAGAGTTGTACCAGCTCTGGTTGCTGGTTTAGCAATACACAGACATCATGTACTTTGTTGACTAAATGATAAATATTTACATGCCCTATACGGAGAACAGTGTTTGATGTTGTTGACATTAGGACGAAGTGCAATATTGTAACAAACAGCAGTAAATAATAAAGCAAGCAAAATCCGGAAATATGAGTATCAGGAGCAGTCAAGACAACAGTTCTAATATATCATAAACGCACAAGGATTTCTCCAAGTAAATGTCAAGATTCCCACAACACAAAGCGAGCGCTGACAATGCACATTCAGACACACAAGCTTTCACTTCAGGCCTGCACGGCAGACAAAACGTCACACAATTCGGATTAAGTGGCATTCACCACTTACACTCCCGGGATAGATCAGAGTCAGAGAGGGAGACAGAGACAGAGAGACAGAGCGAGAGTGGAAGGGGGGAGGGGGGGGGGGGGGCATATGCATTGAACAAAAATATACGACCTCATCGAGCAGTCCAACCAAAAAATAAAAAATACATGTATAATACAGAGTAACATACGCTGGGAAAACAACATATACACATATACAGACAAACACATGACCACATCAGAAACGGAGAAAGCTGTAAGAGAGCATCGTCAGCCATGATAAAGACCTTCGGGTCACGATTCATTCATTCAGAAGTAAAGGGACGCGCCGAATGGACCATTCCCAGGAACTTCAAGTCACGGAAGAAGACTTATTGTCAATAACCGTTTTCTGGAACCGGTGGAGGGAATTTACGTGCCCGGTCTAGCCTGGAGCTGGGTGGCCCCGTAATGAAACCTGCCCACCAGTCGCCCGTATCATTTTCACCGCCCATTGCCCATTGGTGCCCGGAGTTATTACCCTTAGCTTGAAGAGTGGCCTCCCTGTTGAGTGAAACCTAAGTAACCATGGCGTTTTGCCTTCTTTTTCGTGGGTCTTAGTTTCACTATCTCTGTTGATACTTTGTCCATCGTTTCATTAGGCTTGCAACCCCCCCCCCCCCCCCCCGCTCTCTCTCTCTCACTCTAAAAAATGATGATACTTACACATTAACATGCTTCCATTTGAAACTTCTCGCTCTTCATCGTGGATTGACGCCCGACCAAAGCTAATTGAAGCCCGACGGAGCGAAGCGACGGAGGGCTTCAATTAGACTTTGGGAGGGCGTCAATCCACGATGAAGACCGAGAAGTTTCAAATGGAAGCATGTTAATGTTATTGTAATTCAATCTGACGACGATCTCTTTTCTGCTTTCATGCGGTTGTAAACAGACAGAATTGGTTCTGTTCTGTTCACACACTACTTTCAGTCCACCTACCTGCAAGGGTCAAGTCCCAAGAAATATGTCTCTGTATTCCTATCGTATCACTCTGCTCCTGTTTTGTTTTCTTTCACACACATTTTCCCTTCTTTTTTGACGGGTTTCTGGACACCAAACTCTAAAACAAATTCTTTCATCACAAAAGCGATCTTTGGAATTGACTGACGTAGTCCGGAAGAATTCATGCATCAACTTACGTCACGTATTCGACGTCATCACTTCGCATACCTTATGGTCTCGGTATTTCGTTGGCCTTCATATTTCCTACTTGTAAAATGACCCTCAAAGCTAAACGAGACTAGTCAGGCGGGTCAATGCGCCTCGCCAGCAGGTTGTTAATGGATTTTATCCTGCATACGTGAGAGAGACACCCGTGAGATAATAATCGTTCAAATCACACGTGTGTATATCATGTAAATGGGGTCATGTCAAGCAAGTCTGGCAGGGACCTGTTTTTCCACTGCTTATGATGCCAAAGTCACCGAGAAAAACGTCATTATAGAAACACAAATTGCGCTCGCTAATTACCCTCGATGAATCTTTACAACTAACACGTCATGCCACACTTTCAGAGTGACGTTTCTTTGCTTTGACGTATTAGATTGCAGGAGGCTTTAGAAGAGATCGAGGTTCCAAAACAAGCGTCTTCAATTTAGTTGCCTCGACTGCAAGACATTTTCAGTAAAATACACGTAAGTACAGTATGTAGGATAAAAAGAATACTACATGGCTTGCTGTGTCGTACCAGATTTACACTCGTTGCTTTTTCAAATAGTGAACAACTCGCTTTCCCTCGCAGTTCAATATTAAAAAAAACAACTCGTGTAAATCTGGTACAACACAGCAAGCCATGTAGTATTCTCTATTTTTAGCGAGTGGCTATCGACAATTAGTCACCGGTAATATTTAATGAGTTGGGGCATTCTGACCAATCACAGGATCTGTTTCATTAAAACGCAAACTTGATTGAATTACAATAATGCTTCATGTGTGTTTGAATGAATGTTTGTGTTTGTTTGGCTGGTTGGATGTTTGCTTGTTCGTTTTTGTATTTGTTTGTTTTTAATATTTTAACATTTATAAAACGTTTCATTAGATTAGTTCCTCTCATGGGCGAGGGTTAGATGTAAAAATATCACATGTTTGCTTATGTTGTTACCCTCGTTAAAAAATGATTTGTCTTTGTCTCTCTTCCTGCTCCGCTCCCTCGCTAGCCTCTCCATTGAAATTCTTGCTTCGTTCCTCCCGATCAATCACACTCACATTTATTTTCTCTGCATCTCCCTCTTCCTTCTATTATTTACATTGCAGAAGTCGGTCTTAACACGCGATTTTTTCACAATTAGTGACGATGATGAAATAACAGGGAGAAAATAGTGCCACGCCCTGTTTTACGGTCCACCAGTGACGAGCAAGGTCATTAAACAAAAATACAACAAGAAGAGCAAACGCTCGATCGAGTCACTTTCGCAGTTCTGAATATTATATGAGGCATCAGATGGACAGGAAGAAATTGCTATTCACAACACAATGAGTCACGTTCACATAAAATTTGAGCCCGGTCACTTTTATAGTTTCCGAGAAAAGCCCAACGTTAAGTTGTGTGTTGCCGAACAGAAAAGGCTAGTTATCTCCCTTGTTTTTCTGATAACGTTCGTAAAAGGCTACAGATGTAAATACTTTGATGTAAAGAATAATCCTACAAAGTTTCAATCACATCCGATGAACTTTGTCAAAGATATAAAATGTCTAATTTTTCCTTTGACGCTGACCTGTGACCTTGAAAAAGGTCAAAGGTCAACGAAACCATCGTTAAAGTGTAGAGGTCATTGGAGGTCACGACTAAACAAAATATGAGCCCGATCGCTTTGATAGTTTCCGAGAAAAGTCCAACGTTAAGGTGGTGTCTACGGACGGCCGGCCGGCCGGACGGCCGGCCGGACAGACTAACACTGACCGATTACATAGAGTCACTTTTTCTCAAGTGACTCAAAAACGTTAACATGGATTAAACAAAGACAGATTATTTAAAAAGAAAAGCAAAAAACAACGGACATGAAGAAAACAAATGTGTGATGAATACTGAGACCGTGGCAGCATTGAAGTCAAGAAATCAAGACCGAAGGAGTGGCAGAAAGGGGAAACGTCTTGTAGTTGTTGTTGTTTGTACACGCCAGTAACCACAAGTTTAAAACAAAGCGTGTGGAAGCTTTTATGACTTTCGGAAAGTCGGTTTTATCCGTGCCTGAAAAGGGAGTCTGGTTGGCAATTATAGAGGAAAGACAATAGGGACACGAACTTTAGCAAACGTTCATATCACGTGACCCAGACAGATGAACACTACACTACCAAACCTGATGTCAAACATAACAATGCTGATATACCGTGAACCACTCAAAGCAAAGAAACTGAAACCTATATCGAATCGAAAATAGAAGGGAGAAAACAAACTCCGTTTACTTCGAAACATGTCCAACTTTGCTCGTGTCTGCGCAGAAGTGGACATTGTGTTGTTGATGATAGTTTTTGTTGTGTGTGTGTGTGTGACACCAATTGCAACGTCACATTTATATAAAAAATTTAAAAAAACATTAAAAAAAAGCAAATTATACAAAATTCCACCTCTGCACAGAAAGAGCCAGGCGATAGGTTTTTGGCATGTTTCCAAGTGTGCGTTTTATTTTTTATTTTTTAGGGTTTTTATTTTTGTTTTGTTTTTGTTGTTGCTTTGTTTTGTTTGTTCCAGTGGAAGTATGCTCTTTTCAAATGAAAAAGGTCAGGACAGATTGGTGGTGGTGTGTGAGATTGCCAATACGAGAATCTGGATTGTGCAGCGAAGGTTAACCTGATAAAACCGCGCGGCAGTTTCTCTTTTTTGTCACATTCTTTTGCTGTTGTGTCCTCATTCAACTTACACATGCTTGTCCAAACTCACGCTCAAAGCAAGTGGAATGAAAGAAGAGAGCACGGGTTCAGGAAGTGTCGCTATGCATTAAGGTCGATACACACCGTAAAGAGCAACGCATCTACCCCAGTGGAGAGTGAACAGGAAGTGTCGCTATGCATTAAGGTCGATACACACCGTAAAGAGCAACGCATCTACCCCAGTGGAGAGTGAACAGGAAGTTACAACAAAATTAGTGCACAATTACAATGGACAAGGTACAACATCTTAATCAGGAAAACAGAAGTGCGCGAACAAACACACACACGCACGCATGCACGCACGCACGCACGCACACACATACACACTCACACACACACACACACACACACACACACACACGCACAGGCACACACACACACCCACCTCAGGCATCGACTTATCTCTGCCTTCCTGGACAAAATCAAAACTCTATATAGCAACTTTGCTGCCTAAACCTTCCCAACGGAACATTCCCACTCCGACCGTCTCAAGCGAAAGTCTCATTTGCTTTCCGCGGGGTCGATACATTACGATTTAATAGCCACGCGTCTAGTCTGTCTGTTTGTTTATCACATCACGGATGAAGTGACCGAAATACTTCCTCTATGTGTCTTTTTTCTCCCCTGTCCATTCCCAGCAAGCTTGACAAACTGTGGTACGAGTGATCCCGGATCACGCGCGGAGTTCTCGTCCCGCTATCGCGAGAAATCCCGGGATTCTGAAGGCGACGCTAAAAGGGCAAAAGAGATGAAGATGGTCGATGAACAAATGTGAGACCTCTTTCGCTGTATCGTCCTGTTTTGCGGTGGCGGCGGCGGTGACAGAGGGATTGGGGTGGGGATGTGGGGGCGTCAGGAGAGACAGGAGGACCGGCACGGTTGGCCTAGTGGTAAGGCGTCCGCCCCGTGATCGGGAGGTCGTGGGTTCGAACCCCGGCCGGGTCATACCTAATGACTTTAAAATTGGCAATCTAGTGGTTGCTCCGCTTGGCGTCTGGCATTATGGGGTTAGTGCTAGGACTGGTTGGTCCGGTGTCAGAATAATGTGACTGGGTGAGACATGAAGCCTGTGCTGCGACTTCTGTCTTGTGTGTGGCGCACGTTAAATGTCAAAGCAGCACCGCCCTGATATGGCCCTTCGTGGTCGGCTTGGCGTTAAGCAAACAAACAAAGAAAGAGACAGAAGGGCTGTATATATGGTGGTAAACGTGAGCTGGTTCAGCTGCTTGGGATCTGTTTGGAGCGATGTTGACTGATATCGCTTGTTTTGAGGGAAAAGGGCGAGCTGGTTTATGTTGAAACAATAGAGATCTGAACACACACACACACACACACACACACACACACACACACACACACACACACACATACACACACACATACACACACACACACATACACATACACATACATACACACACACACACACACACACACATTCAAACTCACACACACACACACACACACACACACACACACACACACACACACACACACACACACACACACACACACACACGCTAAGCGTGCTAAGACTTGTATTGGTTTTCAAACAAATGGAATGAAAAAGCAAGCATCCTAAATCTGGAACATTTTGTTTCTCTTCTCTTGCTCTTCCTGGTATGCATTTTGTATCACGTCATTTTTATAAGGCCATGAATCAATGACGGTAAACCTCAAGCTCTTACATCTCTGCATGCCTAAATATTCACACAATGATGTGATAATGTCATCGAAAATGGTAAACGTTAAACATCAAACTAAGAAGATTGACATTATATTCTATTATGTGTCGCTGCTCTTTAGGGAGGGGAAAATGTCAAAAGGATGAAAACGGGTTGCCATCCAGTTGAGAATTTTACAAATATTTTGTGTTTTCGCTCTTTTGGAGGAAATGTCAAAGTCATACACACAACGGCATCAACACTGGAGCCCTCACGCGCTTGCTAAGCTACGCTTGCTTCGTTGAATTGTCATGAGATTTCCCATGGACGCACATAAGGACATTCAGCTACCCATGCTTCGTTGAATTATCATGAGATTTCCCATTGACGCACGTACGAACATTCAGCTACCCATGCTTTGTTGAATTATCATGAGATTTTCCATTGACGCACATAAGAACTTTCAGCTACACATCTGCAGTCGGCCATTGCGGGGCGAAAAGTCCCACAATGCATTGCGGATATAAATACACATTCAAGTCTCGGTCAGCGCTACATGTTCTTCTGCCTTGAGTAGAGTATACATGTCATGAAAGCGTAACTCACAGAATTGGATTCCATATCGTACAGTTCTGCACACAAGAAGCTGGTCTTAGTCCCTGTGTCGCGATGACCAAACTTTACAATGGCCAACATAAGTGTGGCAGTGTGACATACGAGATGGTAGTTATAGGCACACACCTTGATGTGATGACCAAACTTTACAATGGCCAACATAAGTGTGGCAGTGTGACATACGAGATGGTAGTTATAGGCACACACCTTGATGTGATAACCGCTCTGCTCACTTTCTCAGATCTGCACAGGATACCACTTGGACACATACCCACATCAACACCCTAACGGCTTCCGGCGCAGAGTACGATTGTGTTGTTGTTGGAACAATTCATTTCTTACAGACATGTAGAGACTTTTAAGAAATATATTTATCAATCAAGCAATCAATAGGAAGCTTATATAGCGCGTATTCTGTGGGTACAGTTCTAAGCGCTTGTCGAAGAGTTGTCAACACAGGACTAACAAAGAAACTAACATCTACAGACGGACACGAACCCTATCACACACTAGCAAACCCTGATAAACATACAACAAACAACTGTTTAAACAACAATGTACACATCAATAGCTAGGTCCAAACAAAAAAATATTAATCACAAAGAAAACACCTCTCACAGAGCACAGGACACATACCCTGAAAACAAAAACAAAGAAATAAACAAGCTGTGCGCAGGAAATAGTCAGGCTGTTAATTGTTGGTATGTGTCACAGTGGAAAGGAGGCCTTATACCCGATGAAAGGCGATATAGATATGCTATGATGAGCCAAGTTGAACACACGGACATGACTGCACCTTCAACACACATCACCGGTAGCTGAGTTGGTACAGCACTGGCCTTGTGATCCGCGGGTCACGGGTTTGAATCCGGGCCAACAGTGCAGGTGAATGTTTACACCTAAACACGCACACGACCTGGGTAGCGCGACTACACTGTTGCTAGCTTTGCACTGGGAGGAAGCGACCTGAATTTCCCACGGATTGGACAATGAAGTAATGAAAATGAAAACAAAGTGAAAAGCTACCTCTTTGAAGGCAAGCATCATGACGGGGCCGTGCATCCATGGTATGGCAGGCCGGGTGTAGCAGGGTATCCCTTGGGTCAGGTTACGGTTGTACACCACCCCCCTCCGGAAGGTGGACAGAAAGACGTTGTGTTGACGCTTGACCATGTTGTCCAGTGCACGGCGAAACGCCTCCAGGGCGTCCACTGACAGGGCTGCCGCCAGCTGCAACACATAGAGTAACAATACTCATTGATTCGGATAAGGAAAAGAATAAGATGCATACAGTCATGTGAGGTTACCCTCGTGGACAATCGGGCTGTTTTCTCACTGGGGAAAGCGAGCTGCCATACAGTACACGGCGCTACTCATTGTTTTGTTTGTTTTCTGCATGCGTGTATTCATGTTTCCTGTGAAGGAAATCAAACAGCTAACAACTGAGTCATGCCGAGATAGCATTTGTTCTCTCCACAAAACACGGAAGCCAACCAGATACACGTGGAAAGTGTATTGCACGGAGTTAACACAGCTCACAAACCAGGGAACAGTTGACTTCGTGAATCGGAGCTAGTTTAGCACACAGGAGCTTGTATCAAATCGCCGGTCGATCATTATTTACAGTCCACTACTACGACATAGTAGTATGTCGTAGTAGTGGACTGTAAATAATGATCGACCGGCGATTTGATACAAGCTCCTGTGGTTTAGCACTGTCCATCGAGGAGAAAGGTCTCGATGTTAATCGCGCGGGAGGATAAAATGCCCGGAGAGAATGCAGGAATAGGTTCCAGCCCTTACTTGTGTTTTCTGAGACGCGATCGTCAAAGCACTTTAACAGGTAACTTTAATAGGCATTCCAATATCGATATTTTGCGTATCGCGTAAGCTGAACCGATTAACATTGCAGAAACTAGTTTGTAGAGGACAGATTGTAAAAACAAGATGTCCGCTCTTCATGTTTGTGCAGTGCGTCCAGTAACCTGTCCATAAGAAGAAGATTGCGGCCAGATGCTGGGGAAGAATAATAATCTGAGAAGCCGCCGAATATCTTATTTCTATGGATCAGTTTAGCTGAAGTTCGACGGGACTTTTACGAAGCTAGCAGTGAGGTTACAGTCCGGATAACCGGCACGGTTGGCCTAAGTGGTAAGGCGTCCGCCCCGTGATCGGGAGGTCGTGGGTTCGAATCCCGGCCTAAGACTTTAAAATTGGCAATCTAGTGGCTGCTCCGCCTGGCGTGTGGCATTATGGGGTTTGTGCTAGGACTGGTTGGTACGGTGTCAGAATAATGTGACTGGGTGAGACATGAAGCCTGTGCTGCGACTTCTGTCTTGTGTGTGGCGCACGTTATATGTCAAAGCAGCACCGCCCTGATATGGCCCTTCGTGGTCAGCTGGGCGTTAAGCAAACAAACAAACAAACAAACAGTCCGGATAGTTGGACCGGAGAGGTCACAGGACAAAGTGAACTGGTTAGGTCGAGATCGCCAGTCGGAGAATGAAGTACACCGCTACTTTTTCAAGTGAAGGACATATTGGCAGTTTTTGTGTGTGCTCTAGCTGAGCTAAGCCATGTTCAGGAGAACCTATTTAATTAAGATGTAATTAGTGTTTAGCATCTAGATCAGATGGTTGCCGCAGTCTGGTTAGAATCATAAATGTGAACAGTGACGGTATTGGTTCTACTTACACACTTGCCGTGTGTTGGTATTATACTGTGGATATCGTGTGCCTGTGATTTCACGGACTGTGTGTGTGTTTTTCTGTCTACCTCACGGGTAGCGATTTTGATACACTCAGGGTAATATTATGGTTATTTTGAGCACGGGATTTTCAAACCTGTCTTCAAACCTGTGAGTACCCTGTTTTAAATATATAACCCTGATATCTTTCTGTTCATGATTGTGTGTATGTGTGTATGTATCATAACTGTGTCATTGAATTTACCCAATACAGTGGAGGGAACTTATAATTGGAGTTGTTGTTTGTTCCTCAATGATAGCATATTAGCGCATTTACATTCATTCACATTTCCAAGCCCGCAGACTTTCGCTGTGAACTTGGTTTTTTTATCGTGCGCATGCGTGCACACGGGGGTGTTCGGACACCGATGAGAATCTGTTCAAAGTTGACTCTGGGAAATAAATCCCTCGCCGAACATGGTCATCAGCTATCATTGACAGCAATCGTTGGTAATGGGTCCAATCAGTGTTAGCTTTGTTCCCTTGTCATAACCAGTGCAATGACAGGGCTGCGGCCAGATGAAACACATGGTCATCAGCATCCATTGCCGTTATTGAAGGCATCTACAAGTCAGTGTGAGCGTTGTTCCTTTGTCATAACCAGTACAATATGAGAGGGCCGCTACCAGTTACAACACATAGAATATATGAGGTCACAATGGCCAAAAAGAAAAATATGTCTGTTTCCGGTAACATCGCCGAAACAAATAGGGTCGGTCGGTGGTTTTTGTTTTATTTTTTTATTTTTTTTATTTTTTTACCTTTTTCTTACGTTTTGTTAACGTCTTTTTACGTGGTGTTTTCTTTTTCCGGCGTCATTGGCCGCCATGTTGTTTTCGCGTGTCGACGGAATTGTGAAGTCTCAACGACCGATTACCTCCCGTTTTTTTGTTTTGTTATTTTTTTTTTTTTTTTGTGGTGCGAAAAGCGAAAACACCTTTAGGGTCGGCGCTTAAAAATAGGGTCGGTCGGGTTACTGGAAACAGACATATTTTTCTTTTTGGCCTATCAATATTCCTTGACGGGATACAATACAATACAATACAATACAATAACTTTATTAATCTCTAAAAGAGAAATTGAATTGCTGAGCTTTTGTGTCCGTAATAAAACATACATATAACATTCAAAAATAAACATTTGGTATTTGGACAATCTGCTTGTCCTTGGAGAAATCCTTCAAGGAAATTTGGGCTGCTATCTTTTTGGGATAGCGAGCAGCGACAGAGTCGCGCTACCCATTATGTCTGTGCATGCGTGTTTTCTGAGATCTGAGACTTTCATTGTGATCTTGGGATGTTTACCATGCGCGTGAGTGCACACGGCGGTGTTTGAACACCGAAGAGACTCTGCACAAAGTTGACTCTGTAAAATAAATCCCTCGCCGAACGTGTGAATCAAACTCACCCCGATTGCGACAACTGGTTTCAAGCCAGCGCCGTTACCGACTGTGCTATCTCCCCAACCAACAAACGTTTGTTGATAGGGTAGACTAGTCAGTCATTAGCATTCTTTGACGGTATTGAAGTGATCGACTGCCTGTGTTAGTTTTGTTTATGTTCATTTCTAGAGCGCTCTGTGTTATGACAGAGGCTCTGACATTCAGATTCAGTTTCGTTGCTATTGTCAACCAACACTTTTAACACAGACAAGCATCGACATTCAGAGTTATCTTTGTTGAGACAGAGAGAAAGCGGGAAAAGGGGAGGGGGTGGGGAGACAGAGACAGAGAGGGACAGACTGGCAGAGACAAACACAGAAAGATGGAAAGACAAACAGACAGAAACAGAACGAGATGGAAAGGTGTCCAATAAATGTTCTAATTCCTAGGATGTTATAATTAGGAAACGCTGTGCTTTTGAGATGAGGTTAGCACTGGTTGCACCAATGATGCCACTGTGCTCGTTACTATGACAACTGACAAAGCGTTACTTGTATACCCCTCGAATGCCGACATGAGAATCCAGAGACAGTCTTACAACAAAAAAACAAAAACACACTAGAACATACACTTAACTCCGTCGCGATATAACCTTCGTGGTTGAAAACGACGTTAAACACCAAATAAAGAAAGAAAGATACACTTAACTCGAAAGGGAAATGAAACTACTGTAGTGGAGAAGATTCGGACAGCTGAACATTAGCACCGCTTCCTTTCCTTTCACCAAGGATTTGGTTTCCTGTGTTGTCCTGTAAGTTGTCAAAGATGTGGCTCCATCAACTCCATCTTATGTGCGTGCTACGTGTACGCGTGTAGGACCGTGATGGCTTCCAAGGATGTTGGACTGACACAGTTGTTGTCAAACGCTTGTCGTCAAGCACTCGTGTTCACGTGCGTAAAACGTGATCACGTGAATGCGTGCAGGATTGTGAAGGCTTCTAAAGATGCTAACAATTTAAACTGTTATTAAAAGTTCGTCTTAATGCACTCGCCACTCCGTATGTAATACGTTTGTGTGCGCAAGGGTGTCAATGCTTACACAGATGATATATGTAGAAAGACAGGTGTATGATCTACAAGTTCCTATCCCCCTTCATTGGCTCTGTCGACGCCCGTTTTTAACCGCTTGCTTCCCTTTGTAAAATAAACCGACCGAAGAGCGTCGGCATCCCAAACTAAATCTTCATAAATGCATTTCGGATCCGGACTACAACATAATGTCGGTCACACTTGACATGAATCCTACTGCGTGAAATGGTCGTAGACTACTTCTAATTATAATGTACTTCTGGTAGAACAAGATAAACCGTTTCAAGCGAAGATGGGTCACATGCGTAAACAGCATCATCCTTCCTGTGGCAGCGATTATACTCACCATACTATCTCAGATATTTTTATGCTTCAACATGGGGTAGCACCATCCCTTCACGTAGACACATACCCACATTCAACTTCCTGTGAAGAGTGCGTTTTTGTTGTTGCTGGATGAAGTTTACAACTAAGACTTTTCAATCTGCGAAATTAGAACGAATTACAATTCTGAACATGAAGCAGCAGTTGTTGTTGTTATAAGTTTTGTTGTGTGACTTTGACAATCAGCCATGGAGTCCCTGATTTACAACTGTGTGTTGTTGTTGTTGTTGTTGTTGTTGTTGTTGTTGTTGTTGTTGTTGTTGTTGTTGTTGTTGTTGTTGTTGTTTGTTTTGGTGGTGGTGACGTTGTTGGTGTTGTTGTTGTTGTTGTTGTTGCGTGAACCCACGCTTAACACTGGCGAAGTCACTGACTTGTTATACACAATGCAATCAAGTTAACGACCGTGTTTTGTAACCCCGCCATAAAAGCACCAGTACTTCGAATTCGGAAGACCTTTAAGTATTTTAGAACAAAGTTGCATTGTTCTGATGTTCTACTGTTCTGCTGTTCTATTGTTCCAAGCCATTAACCGTGTTTTTCAACTTTTACTGGCGACTGTAAACAGTTCATTTGTTGAGAAAATCCGTTTACAATAAGGCTGGAACGATCTTAGCAAGTTGATGACCTTTTGATTGTTCTATCCCCTCGTGATAAAAGGATGGATTAGGTAGAGGTAGAGGTAAAGATAATAGGGGTAACGACGCCATTTGGTCGTCGAACACAAACAATTCCCATGCGTCGATATTGCGCGCTAAGAGACTACGCAGCAGTCTATAAATGGCGGCTTATTCTAAAGTCGATTCTGTTGATTGCAATGCCAGAATAAGGGCAACATTGGACAAACATAAACAGGACAGATAAGACTGGAAATAAACAACAAAAGGATGACGGTTTGATCCCACGAAATGAACTTTACGTACGTCAAAGGATTAAGACAAATAACGCGTACATTGCCTCGTCCTTGTTGAGCGAACCAACACTTATATGTCGCTAATAGGTCTGTGCCCTGTGAGGACGTCAAACCCCCATTAGTGCAGTTGGAAAAAAAACCCACTAAAGTCGTGGAATTAGGCGGGCGAGCCAACTCGAAGACTTTGTGCACGTTAACAAAAATTGAGCAACCGCAAGTTATATTCATATGCGTGTAAACAAATCCACGCTGTCTTAAAACAGTGCTGACATATAATGGCCTATTATATTATATTTGGCGACCACGGGGAGGGGAACACGTGTTGTGGTCTTTTGTTGGGAATACAGGGAATGCTTCCAATGACGATGACAACAGCAAACGAAAGACAGACAGACAACACAATACTAATGATATTAAGAAGAAGCTTAGCAAAAAACGTACAATGACACACACACACAAACACACACATACACCCACGCACGCACGCTCGAACACACACACATACACGCACGCACACACACACGCACACACACACACACACACACACACACACACACTCACACACACACACACACACACACACACTCACGTGTTTAAAAAAAAAACGAGAGAGAGAGGGCAAAATCATGGCGTTGTTTTGGAGAAACTTCGACGCTTGTTCGACGAGCTCACGCATAACTCATATCAAGCGTGTCGCACGTGAACCAGTGACGTGTTTCGACAGCGACTCTTCAGAGAGTTCACTCGACCGCAGAGAAAGGGGCGACAGGTTGTATGCCACACACATGTTTGCACCTGGACATGGGCGACAAAGCAATTTGAACACCCCTGTTTGTGGAATGGTCTATCAGGAGCTGTTGGTGCCCTCTGTGAAGCCCGCGTGGTCCACATTACGCCATTTTGAGTATGCATGTTTGGTCCTTTTGTGCTGTTCCTTGGAGCGAATTGACGTCACGTCTTTAGAATGTGTGCCAAACTATGGCTTCCATGGAAGGAATACAAAGACGAATGCTGAAAACCGGAGAGTAAATAATCATGTGCTGGCAACGGATATACAAGTTCAGAGCACGACGCAGATTTGTCATTGTTTCGCCATTGCTGGAGACAGGAGTTCAGAGAAAATAGCTTTCTTGTGTTGAGTGTATTGGACGTTGCGATGATCTCAGTTCTTCATACTCCGCTCCTGCATGGCCCAGTATACTCCAAATCATGAATGAATCGTGAAAGTTTAATCATATCATGGAAGCCAGCAAGTGTGACCGTGCCATGCTCTTCTGTTTTGTTGTGCTGAGTGTGTTTGACGTTCAGATGTCATCGAGTGTAAACTGTGTATTGTATGCATTGATCAGTGCTGGGAATATAAGCATGACACTGGTGTTTGCGCTGAGAACTGTTCAACCATGGAAGGACGCCTTCAATTGTGACCGTGTCATGCCAGCGGCTGACGTCGACTCGGGGACAACGAAGGGTGGAGATAGTAAGTACGGTAGGACAAACATCGACAGCGCACACATAAGGCCAAATACAAATATATTAATGTTGGTTTAGGGTAACCCGACCGACCCTATTTTTTTCCCGCCGACCCTAACGCTTTTTTTCCCATTTCTCAACAACAAAAATGTGGTACATTTTGCGAATTATAACAGAGGCTAAGGAAGGTAACCTCCTTTAAAATCGACTAAATTAAAAATACTAAATTAAAACAAAAAAGGCGACCTACCGACCCTATCTTTTTTGTCACGTTACCCCAAACCAACATATTATATTTTTGGCATAAGAACCCCAACAACACATTGACCTACTCTGCCCGCATTGCACCCTCACGCACCCCTATCCCTCCCCCCGTCTCACTTCTCATCTGCCAGATTTCATATTAGATTGGCTGCCTTACTGTCATCAGTCTTCATACCTGCCTGTCCGCCCACTGTGTGTGTGTGTGTGTGTGTGTGTGTGTGTGTGTGTGTGTGTGTGTGTTCAGTGTGTGTTTTCAGTGTGTGTGTGTGTGTTCAGTGTGTGTTTTCAGTGTGTATGTGTGTTCAGTGTGTGTGTTCAGTGTGTGTGTTCAGTGTGTGTGTGTGTGTGTATGTATGTGTGTGTGTGTGACCTTATAAGTGATGTAAAGCAGGATTCTCTGCATTTTTTTTTTAGGTCTAGATATTGGTTGCGAAACAGAAACAGCATCCACATACCCACTGCTTTGGCTAGTGACGGGTCACCTCGCAGGCTTAATTACCACTGACCACTGACAAAAACTATGTTAAAGGTGGAGTCTCGCCTTGGAACAAAAACCAAACAAACATTATTTGTGACGTGAATGTTCTGTTAGTTCCAAGGAGTGCTGAGAAAATAAATAATAAAACAGGGCTTCACGTGCTAATTTCGAAGATATCAGGCTTTTCCACAAAGCCACCACGGATGAAATGTCTAAGATTCTATTGCGGATACCCAAAGAAATCAACAATCAAATCCGTCGCGATATAACCTTGAACGGTTGAAAACGACGTTAAACACCAAATAAGGAAAGAACAATCAAATTATCACACCTGAAGAAAAGTGACGAAGGAACAAAAACACAAAACAAAACCAGTTAATTTCTATGACGAGTCGTCGGCAAACTGAATGTCCAGGTTGCAAGCTTCAGTCCGCCGTGTAGAGGGTAAACAGGTCACCAGAGTGCTTGAGAACTGCTCGCCAACCCCGACTTGCTGCGGTCTTTCCGTTATGCTACTCTTACACTGTGCCGAATTGCCCTTGCGAATAGAATTTTGCAATAATTCACAATGATCGGGACATGGTCGCAAGACATTCGTAAATGTTCTTAACCATTCGCCACCATGCGTCTCTTGTTTTGAACATAGCAACATGTTCCTAATATTCGCAAAGAAGTCATATTCTTAACTTTTTTGCAACGTACTTGTAAGATTTCGCAAGACATTCGTAATCATCGCAATGTATTCGTAACGCTCGCAAGGCATTCGCAACCATTCGTTATGCCTGTCTCACACTGTGCTGAATATCCTTGCGAACATTCGTAATCATCGCAATGTATTCGTCAGGCTCGCAAGGCATTCGCAACCATTCGTTATGCCTGTCTCACACTGTGCCGAATATCCTTGCGAATATAGATTCGAATGCATTCGCAATGATCAGTAGACATTCACAAGCACTCGCAACCATTCGTAAGACATTCGCAAGGATTCGTAATGCTTCGAATGGTCAATATTTGTCCTGTCCATTAGTCTCTTTTTTTGGCCAAATACAACATGTTCATATACACATTTCTTGCGAATGTCTTTGTCACAAAGATGTGAGTAGGATAGTTGTGATGTGAAGCACGTCGTGATTTTAACCTCCCTAAAGATTGAATTGGGATATGTTAGGTCACGTTTGAAGCGATATCACGGGTTTCGTGTGTTGCACGAGAAAACCCTAGTTTGACATGAGTTGTGTTTATGAGAAATGTAGCTGGTCTTGGTTTAATAACGTCACAACGTTGTAGATGCTCGACCGAGCAAGGTGTCTATAGCGTGTGTCAGGTTTGTCGGGGACAAACACTCTTTCAAGAGACGGGTCTCTTAAGGTAAATGATTTACTATGTTGTATATTATTGAAGCTTGAATACATAGCTGGAATGTAAATGTAAGTGTATACAAAGTGCACTAAATTCTAGTGTGAAGTTTAAGAGAATTCTTGTTGTGATTGTATTATGGTTTTTGTTGGGAAATTCTTGAACATAAATGTTGTTACGCATTTATGTTATGTTTAAGACAGTGATGCTATGTATGGTAGTGTCATTAGTGGATTAAGTGATTTATGGACCAAGTATAGTTTTGATATTGACTGTGGACGGAGGGTGAATGTAGAATGAACGAGAGAGATGATACATGACTTTAGTTTAGGAAGAGGAGATGGTTTAAGATAATGTTGTATTAAGACTTGGGTTAATTCTTTAGGAGTTTCCATGACGAGAGTTCATGAGCGTGAGCGAGGGACGGACCTCACACGGAAGAGGCGTGACGATGGTGGAGAGAGAGAGAGAGAGAGAGAGAGAGAGAGAGAGAGAGAGAGAGAGAGAGAGAGAGAGAGAGAGAGAGAGAGAGAGAGAGAGAGAGAGAGAGAGAGAGAGAGAGAGAGAGAGAGAGAGAGAGAGAGAGAGAGAGAGAGAGAGAGAGAGAGAGAGAGAGAGAGAGAGAGAGAGAGAGAGAGAGAGAGAGAGAGAGAGAGAGAGAGAGAGAGAGAGAGAGAGAGAGAGAGAGAGAGAGAGAGAGATCACATCAGCGCAGATGGCTGGACGGAGGAGTCTCCATCACCACCGGTCGTAGAGACGACGGTTCTTTTCGCTAATGGCGACAGTGTTTCTCGGGGAGAAACGTGAAGGGTGCATGTTGGCATCTAAAAGGAGAGTTTCTGGGAAGTCATCGTCTACGTGGATTCAGCGGCACAATGACGACATGCAGTGAGCCGTGATACGAACTCGTGAGTGTCTGTCAACACTTTACCTTGTGCAGTAATTTATTATTGAAATAATTTCTTTATATCATTAATCACATGTATGGAGTGATTGTAAAGAGATTGTATGAACGGTGTGGACGAGAAGTTGATTGGTATTGATGTTGTTTTTTTAGGTGAAGAATTGTGTTATAATTTGTGTGAGGAAATAATAAGTCTGCATCCTCCCAAATTCTGTGTTTGGAGTGTTTAGTGTGAAGAGTGAAGAGTCAGTGTAATTAGATAGGGCAGAACACGTATACATAAAAGTAACTCCTTTATTCACACTACAATCCACTTCATGACAGTCTTACGAATAGTTGCGAGTGCTTGCGAATGTGTACCGATCATTGCGAATGCCTTGCGAGCGCTACGAATACCTTTACGATGATTACGAATGGCTTGCGAATACTGAAGAATATGCATTCCTTGCGAATATTAGGAGCATGTTGCTAATATTCGCAAGAAGAGACGAATGGTGGCGAATGGTTAAGAACATTTACGAATGTCTTGCGACCATGTCCCGATCATTACGAATTATTGGTGAATTCTATTCGCAAGGGAAATTCGGCACAGTGTAAGAGCAGTATTACGAACAATGCGAACTGCATAATCGCTTTATTCGTAAAATGTTTGCAAGCACATATTCGCAAGGATATTCGGCACAGTGTAAGACAGGCATTAGGAAGCTGTAGATCCAGCGAATCAGCATTGGGTTCACCGACATAACGAGGAGCTTCTCCATCAACAGGTGGGGCTGGATTGTGTTGAATGCGCTTGAGAAATCAACGAACAGTAATATAGCTTAAGACTTTGGCCGGTCAAGATGCTCATGCAGTTTGTGAAGCAGAGTTCAAACAGCATCGTGCAAGCCTGCCGTGGAGTTTCTCCCCTAGAGGCATTGGCTCTGGTGTTAACCCGTGATTTGCAAAAATGTAAAAACATTTTACAAATTACGTCGAACCTAAAACCGCGATTTGTAAAAATGTAAAAATATCGCATTCCACAAAGTATTACATGCCTTTTATTATTATTATTATTTGTTGTTTAGAGCCTCTATGCTGGGAGGTGGGGGGTGGTTTGGGGCCGATAGATAAAATATTACGAGTTTTAGCATAACAAAGATAACAAACCCGAATTTCCCAACGATGGGACAATAAAGTAATGAACAAATCACGGGTTAACAGGTGTTCCTCGTGTAGTTCGCAATGTTGGAGCAAATGTTCCGCAAAACATAGCTAGCACGGCTGTTCCTAGCTGGTGTTTTAGTGTGAGTTAAGCCCCTGGAGCAATTTTTTGATTAGTGCTTTTGTGAACAAGAAACAATTAACAAGTGGCTCTATCCCATCCCCCCCTTTCCCTGTCGCGATATAACCTTGAACGGTTGAAAACGACGTTAAACACCAAATAAAGAAAGAAAGAAAGTGTGAGTTAAAAATAGCCCAGCAGAGGGATTTTTTGTTGTTGTTTTTTTTGAGAGAATTAGTGTTCTACAGGCACGGTGTGTCAGCCTCTTAAGGACAGGACTGGGTTAATATGATATTTAAACAAACAAACAAAAAACAAAAAAAGGAGGAGGAAAGGAATAGGGTAAGGCCGAGCAAGCCAGCCCCCGACGACTGGGACCCAGGACCCACTCTCCATAAGGATGGGGGTGGGGGTATAATAAGACGTATATGTTAAAATCCTTGTAAAAGGAATAGTTATGGTCGTATGCGTTGTCTTACTTGGGGGAGGGGGGGGGCCATTAAAAGCCTAATCCTTAATTCATATGTTATTTCATAAAAGATGTTAAAACTCAGGACCACCTTTTGTTAAAAACTTTAAGAGTGAAACGTTATGTAAAAAGTAGAGAGCTGTGCTGCCACGTAAAAATCAGACACACACATTCATACTCACTCGCATGTATCCTGTGCCATACGGCACCTGTACATAATAAATAGGATAAAAAAAAGGTATAGTTAAGATCTGCATTGTCTGCCAGCCCTCCTGCCACTGCAATAGTCGCAGTTGGGCCGACAGTACACTAGCAGTGTTAATTTAAACGGATGCATTAGTTTTAATTAAAAGATTGTTTCAAAAATAATCCTCTCGTTTATAGTGTCTCATTTTTAGGATTTATTTTAGAGTCTGGGAGCAGGAGCTGAGTTCCGTTTGAGTTATGACGGAAGTATGGGCTGCGGAACCCGATCTCTAGGTGGGGCACTGCCCTTCGCTCCCTGTTTCCCGAGCGCCAACAGCCTCATATCTCTACAAAAAAAATTTAGTTAAGATTTAGTTAATTTTGTTATGTGCGAGAAGAGGGGGGAGACTTAATCATGGGTTGGGCCTCTACTAGCCACCTGGAAAAAAAAGGGAAAAAAAGGTGGGAGAAGGGGGGGCGTGGGTTGGTGGGGGCAAGGGAAACATGTGGTAGGGGACCTGGTAGTATCATCATTGTGGGGGAAGGGGGGGCGTGGGTTGGTGGGGGCAAGGGAAACAGGTGGTAGGAGACCTGGTAGTATCACTGTGGGGGAAGGGGGGGTGTGGGTTGGTGGGGGCAAGGGAAACAGGTGGTAGGAGACCTGGTAGTATCATCATTGTGGGGGAAGGGGGGGCGTGGGTTGGTGGGGGCAAGGGAAACAGGTGGTAGGAGACCTGGTAGTATCATCATTGTGGGGGAAGGGGGGGCGTGGGTTGGTGGGGGCAAGGGAAACAGGTGGTAGGAGACCTGGTAGTATCATCATTGTGGGGGAAGGGGGGGCGTGGGTTGGTGGGGGCTAGGGAAACAGGTGGTAGGAGACCTGGTAGTATCATCATTGTGGGGGAAGGGGGGGCGTGGGTTGGTGGGGGCAAGGGAAACAGGTGGTAGGAGACCTGGTAGTATCACTGTGGGGGAAGGGGGGGTGTGGGTTGGTGGGGGCAAGGGAAACAGGTGGTAGGAGACCTGGTAGTATCATCATTGTGGGGGAAGGGGGGGCGTGGGTTGGTGGGGGCAAGGGAAACAGGTGGTAGGAGACCTGGTAGTATCATCATTGTGGGGGAAGGGGGGGTGTGGGTTGGTGGGGGCAAGGGAAACAGGTGGTAGGAGACCTGGTAGTATCATCATTGTGGGGGAAGGGGGGGCGTGGGTTGGTGGGGGCAAGGGAAACAGGTGGTAGGAGACCTGGTAGTATCATCACTGTGGGGGAAGGGGGGGTGTGGGTTGGTGGGGGCAAGGGAAACAGGTGGTAGGAGACCTGGTAGTATCATCACTGTGGGGGAAGGGGGGGCGTGGGTTGGTGGGGGCAAGGGAAACAGGTGGTAGGAGACCTGGTAGTATCATTGTGGGGGAAGGGGGGGTGTGGGTTGGTGGGGGCAAGGGAAACAGGTGGTAGGAGACCTGGTAGTATCATCATTGTGGGGGAAGGGGGGGCGTGGGTTGGTGGGGGCAAGAGAAACAGGTGGTAGGAGACCTGGTAGTATCATCACTGTGGGGGAAGGGGGGGCGTGGGTTGGTGGGGGCAAGGGAAACAGGTGGTAGGAGACCTGGTAGTATCATCATTGTGGGGGAAGGGGGGGCGTGGGTTGGTGGGGGCAAGGGAAACAGGTGGTAGGAGACCTGGTAGTATCATCATTGTGGGGGAAGGGGGGGGCGTGGGTTGGTGGGGGCAAGGGAAACAGGTGGTAGGAGACCTGGTAGTATCACTGTGGGGGAAGGGGGGGCGTGGGTTGGTGGGGGCAAGGGAAACAGGTGGTAGGAGACCTGGTAGTATCATCATTGTGGGGGAAGGGGGGGTGTGGGTTGGTGGGGGCAAGGGAAACAGGTGGTAGGAGACCTGGTAGTATCATCATTGTGGGGGAAGGGGGGGCGTGGGTTGGTGGGGGCAAGGGAAACAGGTGGTAGGAGACCTGGTAGTATCATCATTGTGGGGAAAGGGGGGGGCGTGGGTTGGTGGGGGCAAGGGAAACAGGTGGTAGGAGACCTGGTAGTATCATCATTGTGGGGGTAGGGGGGGGCGTGGGTTGGTGGGGGCAAGGGAAACAGGTGGTAGGAGACCTGGTAGTATCATCATTGTGGGGGAAGGGGGGGTGTGGGTTGGTGGGGGCAAGGGAAACAGGTGGTAGGAGACCTGGTAGTATCATCATTGTGGGGGAAGGGGGAGCGTGGGTTGGTGGGGGCAAGGGAAACAGGTGGTAGGAGACCTGGTAGTATCACTGTGGGGGAAGGGGGGGCGTGGGTTGGTGGGGGCAAGGGAAACAGGTGGTAGGAGACCTGGTAGTATCATCATTGTGGGGGTAGGGGGGGCGTGGGTTGGTGGGGGCAAGGGAAACAGGTGGTAGGAGACCTGGTAGTACCATTGTGGGGGAAGGGGGGGCGTGGGTTGGTGGGGGCAAGGGAAACAGGTGGTAGGAGACCTGGTAGTATCATCATTGTGGGGGAAGGGGGGGGGCGTGGATTGGTGGGGGCAAGGGAAACAGGTGGTAGGAGACCTGGTAGTATCATTGTGGGGGTAGGGGGGGGCGTGGGTTGGTGGGGGCAAGGGAAACAGGTGGTAGGAGACCTGGTAGTATCATCACTGTGGGGGAAGGGGGAGCGTGGGTTGGTGGGGGCAAGGGAAACAGGTGGTAGGAGACCTGGTAGTATCATTGTGGGGGAAGGGGGGGCGTGGGTTGGTGGGGGCAAGGGAAACAGGTGGTAGGAGACCAGGTAGTATCATCATTGTGGGGGAAGGGGGGGGTGTGGGTTGGTGGGGGCAAGGGAAACAGGTGGTAGGAGACCTGGTAGTATCACTGTGGGGGAAGGGGGGGCGTGGGTTGGTGGGGGCAAGGGAAACAGGTGGTAGGAGACCTGGTAGTATCATCATTGTGGGGGTAGGGGGGGCGTGGGTTGGTGGGGGCAAGGGAAACAGGTGGTAGGAGACCTGGTAGTACCATTGTGGGGGAAGGGGGGGCGTGGGTTGGTGGGGGCAAGGGAAACAGGTGGTAGGAGACCAGGTAGTATCATCATTGTGGGGGAAGGGGGGGTGTGGGTTGGTGGGGGCAAGGGAAACAGGTGGTAGGAGACCTGGTAGTATCATCATTGTGGGGGAAGGGGGGGCGTGGGTTGGTGGGGGCAAGGGAAACAGGTGGTAGGAGACCTGGTAGTATCATCACTGTGGGGGAAGGGGGGGCGTGGGTTGGTGGGGGCAAGGGAAACAGGTGGTAGGAGACCTGGTAGTATCATCACTGTGGGGGAAGGGGGGGCGTGGGTTGGTGGGGGCAAGGGAAACAGGTGGTAGGAGACCTGGTAGTATCATCATTGTGGGGGAAGGGGGGGCGTGGGTTGGTGGGGGCAAGGGAAACAGGTGGTAGGAGACCTGGTAGTATCATCATTGTGGGGGAAGGGGGGGCGTGGGTTGGTGGGGGCAAGGGAAACAGGTGGTAGGAGACCTGGTAGTATCACTGTGGGGGAAGGGGGGGCGTGGGTTGGTGGGGGCAAGGGAAACAGGTGGTAGGAGACCTGGTAGTATCATCATTGTGGGGGAAGGGGGGGTGTGGGTTGGTGGGGGCAAGGGAAACAGGTGGTAGGAGACCTGGTAGTATCATCATTGTGGGGGAAGGGGGGGCGTGGGTTGGTGGGGGCAAGGGAAACAGGTGGTAGGAGACCTGGTAGTATCATCATTGTGGGGAAAGGGGGGGCGTGGGTTGGTGGGGGCAAGGGAAACAGGTGGTAGGAGACCTGGTAGTATCATCATTGTGGGGGTAGGGGGGGGCGTGGGTTGGTGGGGGCAAGGGAAACAGGTGGTAGGAGACCTGGTAGTATCATCATTGTGGGGGAAGGGGGGGTGTGGGTTGGTGGGGGCAAGGGAAACAGGTGGTAGGAGACCTGGTAGTATCATCATTGTGGGGGAAGGGGGAGCGTGGGTTGGTGGGGGCAAGGGAAACAGGTGGTAGGAGACCTGGTAGTATCACTGTGGGGGAAGGGGGGGCGTGGGTTGGTGGGGGCAAGGGAAACAGGTGGTAGGAGACCTGGTAGTATCATCATTGTGGGGGTAGGGGGGGCGTGGGTTGGTGGGGGCAAGGGAAACAGGTGGTAGGAGACCTGGTAGTACCATTGTGGGGGAAGGGGGGGCGTGGGTTGGTGGGGGCAAGGGAAACAGGTGGTAGGAGACCTGGTAGTATCATCATTGTGGGGGTAGGGGGGGGCGTGGGTTGGTGGGGGCAAGGGAAACAGGTGGTAGGAGACCTGGTAGTATCATCACTGTGGGGGAAGGGGGAGCGTGGGTTGGTGGGGGCAAGGGAAACAGGTGGTAGGAGACCTGGTAGTATCATTGTGGGGGAAGGGGGGGCGTGGGTTGGTGGGGGCAAGGGAAACAGGTGGTAGGAGACCAGGTAGTATCATCATTGTGGGGGAAGGGGGGGGTGTGGGTTGGTGGGGGCAAGGGAAACAGGTGGTAGGAGACCTGGTAGTATCACTGTGGGGGAAGGGGGGGCGTGGGTTGGTGGGGGCAAGGGAAACAGGTGGTAGGAGACCTGGTAGTATCATCATTGTGGGGGTAGGGGGGGCGTGGGTTGGTGGGGGCAAGGGAAACAGGTGGTAGGAGACCTGGTAGTATCATTGTGGGGGAAGGGGGGGCGTGGGTTGGTGGGGGCAAGGGAAACAGGTGGTAGGAGACCAGGTAGTATCATCATTGTGGGGGAAGGGGGGGTGTGGGTTGGTGGGGGCAAGGGAAACAGGTGGTAGGAGACCTGGTAGTATCATCATTGTGGGGGAAGGGGGGGCGTGGGTTGGTGGGGGCAAGGGAAACAGGTGGTAGGAGACCTGGTAGTATCACTGTGGGGGAAGGGGGGGTGTGGGTTGGTGGGGGCAAGGGAAACAGGTGGTAGGAGACCTGGTAGTATCATCATTGTGGGGGAAGGGGGGGCGTGGGTTGGTGGGGGCAAGGGAAACAGGTGGTAGGAGACCTGGTAGTATCATCATTGTGGGGGAAGGGGGGGTGTGGGTTGGTGGGGGCAAGGGAAACAGGTGGTAGGAGACCTGGTAGTATCATCATTGTGGGGGAAGGGGGGGCGTGGGTTGGTGGGGGCAAGGGAAACAGGTGGTAGGAGACCTGGTAGTATCATCACTGTGGGGGAAGGGGGGGTGTGGGTTGGTGGGGGCAAGGGAAACAGGTGGTAGGAGACCTGGTAGTATCATCACTGTGGGGGAAGGGGGGGCGTGGGTTGGTGGGGGCAAGGGAAACAGGTGGTAGGAGACCTGGTAGTATCATTGTGGGGGAAGGGGGGGTGTGGGTTGGTGGGGGCAAGGGAAACAGGTGGTAGGAGACCTGGTAGTATCATCATTGTGGGGGAAGGGGGGGCGTGGGTTGGTGGGGGCAAGGGAAACAGGTGGTAGGAGACCTGGTAGTATCATCACTGTGGGGGAAGGGGGGGCGTGGGTTGGTGGGGGCAAGGGAAACAGGTGGTAGGAGACCTGGTAGTATCATCATTGTGGGGGAAGGGGGGGGCGTGGGTTGGTGGGGGCAAGGGAAACAGGTGGTAGGAGACCTGGTAGTATCATCATTGTGGGGGAAGGGGGGGGCGTGGGTTGGTGGGGGCAAGGGAAACAGGTGGTAGGAGACCTGGTAGTATCACTGTGGGGGAAGGGGGGGCGTGGGTTGGTGGGGGCAAGGGAAACAGGTGGTAGGAGACCTGGTAGTATCATCATTGTGGGGGAAGGGGGGGTGTGGGTTGGTGGGGGCAAGGGAAACAGGTGGTAGGAGACCTGGTAGTATCATCATTGTGGGGGAAGGGGGGGCGTGGGTTGGTGGGGGCAAGGGAAACAGGTGGTAGGAGACCTGGTAGTATCATCATTGTGGGGAAAGGGGGGGCGTGGGTTGGTGGGGGCAAGGGAAACAGGTGGTAGGAGACCTGGTAGTATCATCATTGTGGGGGTAGGGGGGGGCGTGGGTTGGTGGGGGCAAGGGAAACAGGTGGTAGGAGACCTGGTAGTATCATCATTGTGGGGGAAGGGGGGGTGTGGGTTGGTGGGGGCAAGGGAAACAGGTGGTAGGAGACCTGGTAGTATCATCATTGTGGGGGAAGGGGGAGCGTGGGTTGGTGGGGGCAAGGGAAACAGGTGGTAGGAGACCTGGTAGTATCACTGTGGGGGAAGGGGGGGCGTGGGTTGGTGGGGGCAAGGGAAACAGGTGGTAGGAGACCTGGTAGTATCATCATTGTGGGGGTAGGGGGGGCGTGGGTTGGTGGGGGCAAGGGAAACAGGTGGTAGGAGACCTGGTAGTACCATTGTGGGGGAAGGGGGGGCGTGGGTTGGTGGGGGCAAGGGAAACAGGTGGTAGGAGACCTGGTAGTATCATCATTGTGGGGGTAGGGGGGGGCGTGGGTTGGTGGGGGCAAGGGAAACAGGTGGTAGGAGACCTGGTAGTATCATCACTGTGGGGGAAGGGGGAGCGTGGGTTGGTGGGGGCAAGGGAAACAGGTGGTAGGAGACCTGGTAGTATCATTGTGGGGGAAGGGGGGGCGTGGGTTGGTGGGGGCAAGGGAAACAGGTGGTAGGAGACCAGGTAGTATCATCATTGTGGGGGAAGGGGGGGGTGTGGGTTGGTGGGGGCAAGGGAAACAGGTGGTAGGAGACCTGGTAGTATCACTGTGGGGGAAGGGGGGGCGTGGGTTGGTGGGGGCAAGGGAAACAGGTGGTAGGAGACCTGGTAGTATCATCATTGTGGGGGTAGGGGGGGCGTGGGTTGGTGGGGGCAAGGGAAACAGGTGGTAGGAGACCTGGTAGTACCATTGTGGGGGAAGGGGGGGCGTGGGTTGGTGGGGGCAAGGGAAACAGGTGGTAGGAGACCTGGTAGTATCATTGTGGGGGAAGGGGGGGGCGTGGGTTGGTGGGGGCAAGGGAAACAGGTGGTAGGAGACCTGGTAGTATCATCACTGTGGGAGAAGGGGGGGCGTGGGTTGGTGGGGGCAAGGGAAACAGGTGGTAGGAGACCTGGTAGTATCATCACTGTGGGGGAAGGGGGGGCGTGGGTTGGTGGGGGCAAGGGAAACAGGTGGTAGGAGACCTGGTAGTATCATCACTGTGGGAGAAGGGGGGGCGTGGGTTGGTGGGGGCAAGGGAAACAGGTGGTAGGAGACCTGGTAGTATCATCACTGTGGGGGAAGGGGGGGCGTGGGTTGGTGGGGGCAAGGGAAACAGGTGGTAGGAGACCTGGTAGTATCATTGTGGGGGAAGGGGGGGGCGTGGGTTGGTGGGGGCAAGGGAAACAGGTGGTAGGAGACCAGGTAGTATCATCATTGTGGGGGAAGGGGGGGGGGGTGTGGGTTGGTGGGGACAAGGGAAACAGGTGGTAGGAGACCTGGTAGTATCATTGTGGGGGAAGGGGGGGGCGTGGGTTGGTGGGGGCAAGGGAAACAGGTGGTAGGAGACCAGGTAGTATCATCACTGTGGGGGAAGGGGGGGCGTGGGTTGGTGGGGGCAAGGGAAACAGGTGGTAGGAGACCTGGTAGTATCATTGTGGGGGAAGGGGGGGAGCGTGGGTTGGTGGGGGCAAGGGAAACAGGTGGTAGGAGACCTGGTAGTATCATTGTGGGGGAAGGGGGGGGCGTGGGTTGGTGGGGGCAAGGGAAACAGGTGGTAGGAGACCTGGTAGTATCATCACTGTGGGGGAAGGGGGGGCGTGGGTTGGTGGGGGCAAGGGAAACAGGTGGTAGGAGACCTGGTAGTATCATTGTGGAGGAAGGGGGGGCGTGGGTTGGTGGGGGCAAGGGAAACAGGTGGTAGGAGACCTGGTAGTATCATCACTGTGGGGGAAGGGGGGGCGTGGGTTGGTGGGGGCAAGGGAAACAGGTGGTAGGAGACCTGGTAGTATCATTGTGGGGGAAGGGGGGGGGAGCGTGGGTTGGTGGGGGCAAGGGAAACAGGTGGTAGGAGACCTGGTAGTATCATTGTGGGGGAAGGGGGGGGAGCGTGGGTTGGTGGGGGCAAGGGAAACAGGTGGTAGGAGACCAGGTAGTATCATCATTGTGGGGGAAGGGGGGGGGGCGTGGATTGGTGGGGGCAAGGGAAACAGGTGGTAGGAGACCTGGTAGTATCATTGTGGGGGAAGGGGGGGGCGTGGGTTGGTGGGGGCAAGGGAAACAGGTGGTAGGAGACCTGGTAGTATCATCATTGTGGGGGAAGGGGGGGGCGTGGGTTGGTGGGGGCAAGGGAAACAGGTGGTAGGAGACCAGGTAGTATCATCATTGTGGGGGAAGGGGGGGGGGGGGCGTGGGTTGGTGGGGGCAAGGGAAACAGGTGGTAGGAGACCTGGTAGTATCATTGTGGGGGAAGGGGGGGAGCGTGGGTTGGTGGGGGCAAGGGAAACAGGTGGTAGGAGACCTGGTAGTATCATTGTGGGGGAAGGGGGGGGCGTGGGTTGGTGGGGGCAAGGGAAACAGGTGGTAGGAGACAGGTAGTATCATCATTGTGGGGGAAGGGGGGGCGTGGGTTGGTGGGGGCAAGGGAAACAGGTGGTAGGAGACCTGGTAGTATCATCACTGTGGGGGAAGGGGGAGCGTGGGTTGGTGGGGGCAAGGGAAACAGGTGGTAGGAGACCTGGTAGTATCATTGTGGGGGAAGGGGGGGAAGCGTGGGTTGGTGGGGGCAAGGGAAACAGGTGGTAGGAGACCTGGTAGTATCATTGTGGGGGAAGGGGGGGGAGCGTGGGTTGGTGGGGGCAAGGGAAACAGGTGGTAGGAGACCTGGTAGTATCATCATTGTGGGGGAAGGGGGGGCGTGGATTGGTGGGGGCAAGGGAAACAGGTGGTAGGAGACCTGGTAGTATCATTGTGGGGGAAGGGGGGGCGTGGGTTGGTGGGGGCAAGGGAAACAGGTGGTAGGAGACCAGGTAGTATCATCATTGTGGGGGAAGGGGGGGGGGCGTGGGTTGGTGGGGGCAAGGGAAACAGGTGGTAGGAGACCTGGTAGTATCATCATTGTGGGGGAAGGGGGGGCGTGGGTTGGTGGGGGCAAGGGAAACAGGTGGTAGGAGACCTGGTAGTATCATCATTGTGGGGGAAGGGGGGGCGTGGGTTGGTGGGGGCAAGGGAAACAGGTGGTAGGAGACCAGGTAGTATCATCACTGTGGGGGAAGGGGGGGCGTGGGTTGGTGGGGGCAAGGGAAACAGGTGGTAGGAGACCTGGTAGTATCATCATTGTGGGGGAAGGGGGGGCGTGGGTTGGTGGGGGCAAGGGAAACAGGTGGTAGGAGACCTGGTAGTATCATCATTGTGGGGAAGGGGGGGGGGTGTGGGTTGGTGGGGGCAAGGGAAACAGGTGGTAGGAGACCTGGTTGTATCATCATTGTGGGGGAAGGGGGGGGTGTGGGTTGGTGGGGGCAAGGGAAACAGGTGGTAGGAGACCTGGTAGTATCATCACTGTGGGGGAAGGGGGGGCGTGGGTTGGTGGGGGCAAGGGAAACAGGTGGTAGGAGACCTGGTAGTATCATCATTGTGGGGGAAGGGGGGGGGTGTGGGTTGGTGGGGGCAAGGGAAACAGGTGGTAGGAGACCTGGTAGTATCATCATTGTGGGGGAAGGGGGGGGGGGCGTGGGTTGGTGGGGGCAAGGGAAACAGGTGGTAGGAGACCTGGTAGTATCATCATTGTGGGGGAAGGGGGGGGAGCGTGGGTTGGTGGGGGCAAGGGAAACAGGTGGTAGGAGACCTGGTAGTATCATTGTGGGGGAAGGGGGAGCGTGGGTTGGTGGGGGCAAGGGAAACAGGTGGTAGGAGACCTGGTAGTGTCATCATTGTGGGGGAAGGGGGGGCGTGGGTTGGTGGGGGCAAGGGAAACAGGTGGTAGGAGACCTGGTAGTATCATCATTGTGGGGGAAGGGGGGGGAGCGTGGGTTGGTGGGGGCTAGGGAAACAGGTGGTAGGAGACCTGGTAGTATCATCATTGTGGGGGAAGGGGGGGCGTGGGTTGGTGGGGGCAAGGGAAACAGGTGGTAGGAGACCTGGTAGTACCATTGTGGGGGAAGGGGGGGCGTGGGTTGGTGGGGGCAAGGGAAACAGGTGGTAGGAGACCTGGTAGTATCATCATTGTGGGGGAAGGGGGAGCGTGGGTTGGTGGGAGCAAGGGAAACAGGTGGTAGGAGACCTGGTAGTATCATTGTGGGGGAAGGGGGGGGAGCGTGGGTTGGTGGGGGCAAGGGAAACAGGTGGTAGGAGACCTGGTAGTATCATTGTGGGGGAAGGGGGGGGAGCGTGGGTTGGTGGGGGCAAGGGAAACAGGTGGTAGGAGACCTGGTAGTATCATCATTGTGGGGGAAGGGGGGGGCGTGGATTGGTGGGGGCAAGGGAAACAGGTGGTAGGAGACCTGGTAGTATCATCATTGTGGGGGAAGGGGGGGGCGTGGGTTGGTGGGGGCAAGGGAAACAGGTGGTAGGAGACCTGGTAGTATCATTGTGGGGGAAGGGGGGGGAGCGTGGGTTGGTGGGGGCAAGGGAAACAGGTGGTAGGACACCAGGTAGTATCATCATTGTGGGGGAAGGGGGAGCGTGGGTTGGTGGGGGCAAGGGAAACAGGTGGTAGGAGACCTGGTAGTATCATTGTGGGGGAAGGGGGGGAGCGTGGGTTGGTGGGGGCAAGGGAAACAGGTGGTAGGAGACCTGGTAGTATCATTGTGGGGGAAGGGGGGGGAGCGTGGGTTGGTGGGGGCAAGGGAAACAGGTGGTAGGAGACCTGGTAGTATCATCATTGTGGGGGAAGGGGGGGGGGCGTGGATTGGTGGGGGCAAGGGAAACAGGTGGTAGGAGACCTGGTAGTATCATCATTGTGGGGGAAGGGGGGGGAGCGTGGGTTGGTGGGGGCAAGGGAAACAGGTGGTAGGAGACCTGGTAGTATCATTGTGGGGGAAGGGGGGGGAGCGTGGGTTGGTGGGGGCAAGGGAAACAGGTGGTAGGACACCAGGTAGTATCATCATTGTGGGGGAAGGGGGGGGAGCGTGGGTTGGTGGGGGCAAGGGAAACAGGTGGTAGGAGACCTGGTAGTATCATCATTGTGGGGGAAGGGGGAGCGTGGGTTGGTGGGGGCAAGGGAAACAGGTGGTAGGAGACCTGGTAGTATCATCATTGTGGGGGAAGGGGGGGCGTGGGTTGGTGGGGGCAAGGGAAACAGGTGGTAGGAGACCTGGTAGTATCATCATTGTGGGGGAAGGGGGGGGGGCGTGGATTGGTGGGGGCAAGGGAAACAGGTGGTAGGAGACCTGGTAGTATCATCATTGTGGGGGAAGGGGGGGGAGCGTGGGTTGGTGGGGGCAAGGGAAACAGGTGGTAGGAGACCTGGTAGTATCATCATTGTGGGGGAAGGGGGGGGGCGTGGGTTGGTGGGGGCAAGGGAAACAGGTGGTAGGAGACCTGGTAGTATCATCACTGTGGGGGAAGGGGGGGCGTGGGTTGGTGGGGGCAAGGGAAACAGGTGGTAGGAGACCTGGTAGTATCATCAGTGTGGGGGAAGGGGGGGCGTGGGTTGGTGGGGGCAAGGGAAACAGGTGGTAGGAGACCTGGTAGTATCATCACTGTGGGGGAAGGGGGGGCGTGGGTTGGTGGGGGCAAGGGAAACAGGTGGTAGGAGACCTGGTAGTATCATCATTGTGGGGGAAGGGGGGGCGTGGGTTGGTGGGGGCAAGGGAAACAGGTGGTAGGAGACCTGGTAGTATCATCACTGTGGGGGAAGGGGGGGCGTGGGTTGGTGGGGGCAAGGGAAACAGGTGGTAGGAGACCTGGTAGTATCATCACTGTGGGGGAAGGGGGGGCGTGGGTTGGTGGGGGCAAGGGAAACAGGTGGTAGGAGACCTGGTAGTATCATCACTGTGGGGGAAGGGGGGGCGTGGGTTGGTGGGGGCAAGGGAAACAGGTGGTAGGAGACCTGGTAGTATCATCATTGTGGGGGAAGGGGGGGGGGTGTGGGTTGGTGGGGGCAAGGGAAACAGGTGGTAGGAGACCTGGTAGTATCATCACTGTGGGGGAAGGGGGGGGGGGTGTGGGTTGGTGGGGGCAAGGGAAACAGGTGGTAGGAGACCTGGTAGTATCATCACTGTGGGGGAAGGGGGGGGTGTGGGTTGGTGGGGGCAAGGGAAACAGGTGGTAGGAGACCTGGTAGTATCATCATTGTGGGGAAAGGGGGGGGTGTGGGTTGGTGGGGGCAAGGGAAACAGGTGGTAGGAGACCTGGTAGTATCATCATTGTGGGGAAAGGGGGGGGTGTGGGTTGGTGGGGGCAAGGGAAACAGGTGGTAGGAGACCTGGTAGTATCATCATTGTGGGGAAAGGGGGGGGTGTGGGTTGGTGGGGGCAAGGGAAACAGGTGGTAGGAGACCTGGTAGTATCATTGTGGGAGAAGGGGGGGCGTGGGTTGGTGGGGGCAAGGGAAACAGGTGGTAGGAGACCTGGTAGTATCATCATTGTGGGGGAAGGGGGGGGAGCGTGGGTTGGTGGGGGCAAGGGAAACAGGTGGTAGGAGACCTGGTAGTATCATTGTGGGGGAAGGGGGGGCGTGGGTTGGTGGGGGCAAGGGAAACAGGTGGTAGGAGACCTGGTAGTATCATTGTGGGGGAAGGGGGGGGGGCGTGGGTTGGTGGGGGCAAGGGAAACAGGTGGTAGGAGACCTGGTAGTATCATCATTGTGGGGGAAGGGGGGGGGCGTGGGTTGGTGGGGGCAAGGGAAACAGGTGGTAGGAGACCTGGTAGTATCATCATTGTGGGGGAAGGGGGGGCGTGGGTTGGTGGGGGCAAGGGAAACAGGTGGTAGGAGACCTGGTAGTATCATCATTGTGGGGGAAGGGGGGGGGCGTGGGTTGGTGGGGGCAAGGGAAACAGGTGGTAGGAGACCTGGTAGTATCATCATTGTGGGGGAAGGGGGGGCGTGGGTTGGTGGGGGCAAGGGAAACAGGTGGTAGGAGACCTGGTAGTATCATCATTGTGGGGGAAGGGGGGGGGGCGTGGGTTGGTGGGGGCAAGGGAAACAGGTGGTAGGAGACCTGGTAGTATCATCACTGTGGGGGAAGGGGGGGCGTGGGTTGGTGGGGGCAAAGGGAAACAGGTGGTAGGAGACCTGGTAGTGTCATGGTGGGAGAAGTACAGGTATGGTTGTCAGCTATTCGGCTGATATAGGGCTGTGTACACACTACTTGTGTGACACACTATATTGGTATTGAAATGTCGGATCACTAAGCCCTAAGCAGCAAGAGACTGCCGCGCGGGTTTCCCATGATCCGACAGAGCTGTCTGTACCGCAGTAAGGGCCTCTACTAAGCACCACAAAAAAGGCCGGTAGGGGGTGGTGGGGAGAAAGGGAGAGGGGGTGGGAAAGTGTAAGGAGGCCTTACGGTATTATCATGGTGGGAGGCGTACAGGTATGGTTGTTTGTTTAATATTATGTAGGCTCAGACCCACACACTCATGGGGGAGTGGTATACGAGCCTACATAGCAGCAGTGTATGTGACCAGCCGAGCTCGCTATGTTTAGTTAGGTATTGTTCAGGTGTCAATTTGTAGTTTGACATATGTTTATATTCCCGCAGTGGGGCACTGCGGTTATGAAATTAAAGGCCCCTCCTGTTTTTGGAACCGCAGGAGCTTTCTAGTTTGCTGTTAGGTAGATTTTTGGTTCCTCTTTCCTGTCATACTCTCTTTTTCTTCATGAATTCTTTTCTTTTTTCTGCCTTCTTGCTCATTCACCTGTATTTTTTCCAAAAATCTCTTCTCTTGCCGCTTGTCTCGCGATTCATGTATAGTTTAATCTGTTAGTGTTCTGATGTAAGTCCAGCAGTAGATAGGTTAAGCCTATTTTAACATACTGGAAACTGGTAATCTTCCAGTAGGTATTAATTTAGTTTTACTAAAGCCTGCTGGGACACAAGTAATGGGTTAGTGCATTTGTAAACAGGAATCGCTTGACAAGTGGCCCCCTTCATCCCCCCCTTCCTCGTCCTGATATGGCTCTGCGTAGTCGGCTGGACGTTAAGCAACAAATAAACAAACAAACAAACAAAATATGTTTATATAAGTTGTGAAAATAAGGTATATTTTCCGGACACTGGCCAAAGACGTGCTCTAAACCGATGAGTTGTCCACAGGAGCAATGTGGTTTAAAAATCGTATAAATTGTGCCACCAGTACGTAGGCGTCTGCAAATACGCAATGATACTGGGGGCAGTACGGGGGTGGGCAGGCAAAGGTTATTTGGGCAGAATAATATTTTATATAACGAGTTTATTTTTGAATAAATTTCAGTTAGTGAGAAGCCTACATGTGTGGTTACAGAGGGATTTGCTGTTGCTTCGTTTGCTGCCAGGTCAGCCGCCTCATTTCCAGCTAGGCCAACGTGAGACGGAACCCATTGGAGGTCCAGATGGGTGCCTGAGACAATAATTTGGTGGAGAGTATATTTATGTCGTGGATCATGTCGGTACGATTACCAGAACCGTACAACAGGGCCTGCAACGACGATAATGAGTCAGATACAATCACAACATGGTGTGGGGTTACAATTAAATCGTTAATGAAGGTGAGTGCCATGAGTATGGCAAAGAGCTCGGCAGTGAAGATTGAAACGTCATTATTACACCCCCGGTATAGGGGTGTGTATAGGATTCGGTCGATGTGTTTGTTTGTTTGTTTGTTTGTGTTCGCATATAGATCTCAAGAATGAACGGACCGATCGTCACCAAACTTGGTGAACAGGTTCTATACATTCCTGAGACGGTCCTTACAAAAATTGGGACCAGTCAAACACACGGTTAGGGAGTTATTGGTGGATTAAGATTCTACAAGGACTTATAGAGGGACATATTAGTGGCCAAAGGGAAATAACCTTCTCAGTTGGTGGCAGTGAGAATGGTTATTTCCCTTTGACCAACGGGGGTGTTTTTCCTACCTCGGAGGAATTTCTTGTTTAATATATATTTCTTCGATACATTAAGAGACGGAATAACGAAGGCACAGCCCACTCTTCCGTCCTCCAACTTGGAACCGTCTGTATATACGTGTAAAAAGTGTAAGTGCTTTGTATTAACTAGCTCCTTGGCCATAGTCGCCAAGAGGAGCGGGTTATCTTTTTTACTGATCTCCGCCCATAGGTCGCAGTGAAACTCTGGAGTCTCCAGCAACCAGGGGGTATGATGGGTTGAGTTTTTGACTTTCTGCTTTTGCTGAGACGACCAGCTGTACACAGGTTAGGGTACTCCTTAGACAGGTTGTCGAGCACGTCAGTGACCGTGTTCGGAAACCGGCACGGTTGGCCTGGTGGTAAGGCGTCCGCCCCGTGATCGGGAGGTCGTGGGTTCGAACCCCGGGTCACACCTAAGACTTTAACACTGGCAATCTAGTGGCTGCTCCGCCTGGCGTCTGGCATTATGGGGTTAGTGCTAGGACTGGTTGGTCCGGTGTCAGAATAATGTGACTGGGTGAGACATGGAGCCTGTGCTGCGACTTCTGTCTTGTGTGTGGCGCACGTTATAAGTCAAAGCAGCACCGCCCTGATAAGGCCCTTCGTGGTCGGCTGGGCGTTAAGCAAACTGTGACAATCAAACAAAAAACCGTGTTCGGAACAGAACGGGCGCGTGCGTAGTAGCGCGCACAGTGTAATCTACGGTAGTCGCTGAGGCTGAGCCAGCCTGCCTCACGGTAGACTTGTGTATTACCTGTCTAGCGGGGAAGGCCCAGTGCAATTTGTAGGGCACTGCACTCCGTTGCTTGCAGGCTGGCCAGCCTTGAAGCACTGGCTGAGAAAAAACATTCCTGTCCATAGGTGAGCCGCGATCTGATCAGAGAGTTAACGATGTCAACTAACATCTTCCGACCACAGGCCCACGGCTCAGAGGACAATATTTTAATTATGTTAAATATTTTTTTGGCTTTGGTATTCAAGTTAATAATGTGTGTCCGCCATGTTAATAGACGATCCACCGTTACACCCAAAAACTTAACCTGATGGCTGGGTTTAATTTGATTTCCATTTACTAGGATAGAACATTTGTCAATGATAGATTTCTGTCTACTGGCTACAAAGAAAACCCGTTATCATGCATATAGCGACTCAGCTGGTCCACCTTCTGTTGGTATTCGGCCATATCAACATGGTTTTTGACGTTTGTCATTTTGGCCATAGGTTTTTTATTATCAAGGAGGGCAAGATCGTCAGCATACAGCAGTACGGATGCCCCTCCTGCGTCCACCTTGTCTATATCATGTAACATGATGCTGTAGAGGGTTGGCGCAATAATGCTACCGTGGGGTACCCCCATGTCCAGTTTGTGAGACGCAGGGGGATGAACCGACTATAACATGCAGGGTTCTATTTGTAATGACATCTTTTATAAAATGATAAATGTTCCCAGACAATCCAATATTTGATAATTATGTAGCAGTCTGGCACCCTTCACATCAAAGAAGGTGCCCAGTAGTGCCTGCTTTTTATAGGAGAGAGTCTTTTTACATTTAGTCAAGTTTTGACTAAATGTTTTAACATCGAGGGGGAATCGAAACGAGGGTCGTGGTGTATGTGTGTGTGTGCGTGTGTGCGTGCGTGTAGAGCGATTCAGACCAAACTACTGGACTGATCTTTATGAAATTTGACATGAGAGTTCCTGGGTATGATATCCCCGAACCTTTTTTTCCTTTTTTTGATAAATGTCTTTGATGACGTCATATCCGGCTTTTCGTGAAAGTTGAGGCGGCACTGTCACGCTCTCATTTTTCAACCAAATTGGTTGAAATTTTGGTCAAGTAGTCTTCGACGAAGCTCGGACTTCGGTATTGCATTTCAGCTTGGTGGCTTAAAAATTAATTAATGACTTTGGTCATTAAATATCTGAAAATTGTAAAACAAAAAATATTTGTTTCTAAAACGATCCAAATTTACGTTCATCTTATTCTCCATCATTTGCTGATTCCAAAAACATATAAATATGTTATATTTAGATTAAAAAAAAGTTCTGAAAGTTAAATATATAAAAATTATTATCAAAATTAAAATGTTGAAATCAATTTAAAAACACTTTCATCTTATTCCTTGTCGGTTCCTGATTCCAAAAACATATAGATATGATATGTTTGGATTAAAAACACGCTCAGAAAGTTAAAACAAAGAGAGGTACAGAAAAGCGTGCTATCCTTCTCAGCGCAAGTACTACCCCGCTCTTCCTGTCAATTTCACTGCCTTTGCCGTGCGCGGTGGACTGACGATGCTACGAGTATACGGTCTTGCTGCGTTGCATTGCATTCAGTTTCATTCTGTGAGTTCGACAGCTACTTGACTAAATGTTGTATTTTCGCCTTACGCGACTTGTTTATTCTCTCGACAAAATGTATTACAGAGGGAATAGTTTGGCTTCGGCGCTATACTGGGAGATTGGCCTTCTCAGTGCATAGTACTCGCTGCTGTGTTATCTCTGCTGTGAGGAAAGGGAGGGTGCTAAAAATAGCCTGCAGCTAGAGTAGCAGAAATGAAGCCCTTTGAACAGCTGTGATATATATAGGAGCTTTGACGCAGGAGCACGCCTTGAACTGCCAATCTTCTACTTGTTAAACTAGTGAGCTTTCATTTCGTCGTGCCTTGTTGTGAGTCTGAAGATGATGACCTGGCCAGCATTACTGAGGTGGATGTAGCTGTCAGATTTGCTGTTGTTAAAATGCTGCTGCTACCTCTTCTTTTTAAAGGTAGCCTTTTATGATGTTAAAGATAGCCTTGATGCTGTTAAACTAGCCTCGATGCTACTGATGATAGCCTTGATGCTGTTGACATAGCCTTGATGCTGTTAAAATAGCCTTGATGCTGTTAAAATTACCTTGATGCTGTTAAATAAGCCTTGATGCTGTTAAAATAGCTTTGAGGCTGTTAAAATAGCTTTGATGCTGTTAAATAAGCATTGATGCTTTTAAAATAGCCTTGATGCTGTTTAAATAGCCTTCATGTCATTAAAATAGCCTTGATGCTGTTGAAATAACCTTGATGCTGTTAAAATAGCCACGATGCTATTAAAATAGCCTTGATGCTGTTGAAATAACCTTGATGCTGTTAAAATAGCCACGATGCTGTTAAAAAGCAGTCATGCTGTTAAAATAGCCTTGATGCTGTTAAATGAGCATTGATGCTTTTAAAATAGCATTGTGTGTGTGCGCATGCGTGTGTGTGTGTGTGTGTGCGCGTGCGTGCGTGTGTGTGTGTGTGTGTGTGTGTGTACTTTTAACATTGTACGCTAAGTTTTGCTTAGTGCTTGGGTTCTTGGTGTTATGTCTCAGTTAAATGTATGCTTTGTATGCTTGTTGATTTGTGCTAGTTTATTCTATAATGAATTTGTAAAGCGCCTGGAGCCAATTGATGGGACTCGCGCTATAGAAAAGTTATTTATTATTATTATTATTATTATTATTATTATTATTATTATTATTATTATTGATGCTGTTACAATAGCATTGATGCTTTAGAGCAGCCTTGATGCTGTTGAAATAGCAATGATGCCGTTAAATAGCCATGATGCTGTTAACATATATCCATGCAACTGTTGAGGATTGCCTTATCATTTGTCTTACCTCAAGAGGAAGAGACTTGCCTACTACACTCTTCCACCACTAGCTCAACACAAAAAGAGAGCCGACCCCCCCCCCCCCCCCCACCCTCATCTTCCAATAAACAAAATAATTTCCGGATGTTGTGTTTTATGGTTGTGGAAAGACGTGTTGCTGTCTTCCCACTGGAATTGATCCCACTGAAGGAGTGTTGGATCCGCGAGTTAAGGGTTCACGTGTTTTATGATGACGACCTTCGTCCGTGCTTGGACGTGAAATGCTCAGCTCTGTACCTCGCCTATCATATACATATTACAGTAAATTCTCAAAACCAGGACATTTACACAATCCCTGACAATGATGATACAGCCAGTGTTGTAACTCAACGTGACAGACCGACAGAGAAACGGAGATGGGGTGTGGGGGGTAGGTGGGTGGGGGGCTGCACTGGTGGTGGAAAGCGAGGGGGTTGGGTGGGTGACCTGGTTCTGACTCCTTTTTCATTGAGAGAGGGGATTGCGGTTACCGAGACGCAGTTAAAATTAATTAACACTGAATTAAAAAACTCACAATTAAAATCAATCTTAGAGCTCTGTTTTACTGTGGAAACAGAATCGAAAACAAAAACGCCCGGATCGCTTCCGGGTGTTCTTTTTAAGGGTTGTCGCGAAAAGGACTCGGTATCTTCCCGCGCGCATTGATCCGCTTCAAGAGTGCGGAAGCAAGGAGTCAGAAGGCGATGTGTTTTATGATGACCAGATCCGTCAGTGAAGGAACGTGACATGCTGTGTGTGTGTGACTGTGACTGTGTGTGTGTGTGTGTGTGTGTGTGTGTGTGTGCATGCGTGTGTACGAGCGCTCGTGTGTGTGTGTGCGTGTGTGAGAGAGAGAGAGAGAGAGAGAGAGAGAGAGAGAGAGAGAGAGAGAGAGAGAAAGAGAGACAGAAAGAGTGAGAGAGAACTCGAGCACTTTATTACGGAAGGATTATATCACTAGGTCCATGTGGTCCTGTCTTACAAGTCCCAACTACAATACACACATGAAACGACGAAACGGAATGCAGAATAACACACACACACACACACACACACACACACACACACACACACACACACACACACACACACACACACACACACACACACACCCTGAATACAAACAAACAAACAGAGAGAGAGAGAGAGGGAGAGAGAGAGAGAGAGAGAGCGAGCGAGAGAGCGAGAGAGAGAGAGAGAGAGAGAGAGAGAGAGAGAGAGAGAGAGAGAGAGAGAGAGAGAGAGAGAGAGAGAGAGAGAGAGAGAGAGAGATACAGAGTAAGGCCTTAAAGAGGAAAACAAAACACGTTCTAATTATCAGTTGGTGGGTTGGGAGGTGCTGGCACAGAGAAGGCGTTCTTGTTTCGCAAAACGTTGGAAGTTGTTCCGGAAGTGACGGAACCTGGGGACACAATTCTGAAACTCAAATACATTGACGAAGGCAACTAAAAACTAAAAATCTCTCTTCTAGCACGTCAAATCAAAAACAACAAGTCGCGTAAGGCGAAAATACAATATTTAGTCAAGTAGCTGTCGAACTCACAGAATGAAACTGAACGCAATGCAACGCAGCAAGACCGTATACTCGTAGCATCGTCAGTCCACCGCTCATGGCAAAGGCAGTGAAATTGACAAGAAGAGCGGGGTAGTAGTTGCGCTAAGAAGGATAGCACGCGTTTCTGTACCTCTCTTTGTTTTAACTTTCTGAGCGTATTTTTAATCCAAACATATCATATCTATATGTCTTTGGAATCAGGAACCGACAAGGAATAAGATGAAAGTGTTTTTAAATTGATTTGGACAATTTAATTTTGATAATAATTTTTATATATTTAATTTTCAGAGCTTGTTTTTAATCCGAATATAACATATTTATATGTTTTTGGAATCAGAAAATGATGGAAAAGAAGATGAACGTAAATTTGGATCGTTTTATAAATTTTTATTTTTTGTTTACAATTTTCAGATTTTTAATGACCAAAGTCATCAATTAATTTTTAAGCCACCAAGCTGAAATGCAATACCGAAGTCCGGCCTTTGTCGAAGATTACTTGACCAAAATTTCAACCAATTTGGTTGAAAAATGAGGGCGTGACAGTGCCGACTCAACTTTCACGAAAAGCCGGATATGACGTCATCAAAGACATTTATCAAAAAAATGAAAAAAACGTTCGGGGATTTCATACCCAGGAACTCTCATGTCAAATTTCATAAAGATCGGTCCAGTAGTTTAGTCTGAATCGCTATACACACACACACAGACACACACACACACGCACACACGCACACACGCACATACACCACGACCCTCGTTTGGATTCCCCCTCGATGTTAAAATATTTAGTCAAAACTTGACTAAATATAAAAAGGCCGGGATTTGTTCCGGATGTTCCGTTTTAGGGTTGCCGCAAAAAGCCGAGGTGTCTTCCCGCGAGCATTGATCCGCCTGAGAGAGTGTGAGAGTCAGGGGTGAGGGTGTGCTGTGTTTTATGATGTCATCGCCTGTCTTCTTCCCTTGGACACTGCAGTCAATGTGGAGACTTGTTTTACTGTCCGGGTATGGTTGAGACAGAGACAGAGACAGATAACGCATAGTAAGATGCACAGAGTTCCGCGTGTGTGTGGAGTGTTAGAGCCAGGACTCAGGAGTCAGGGGGTGACGTGTTTTATGATGACTAGCTTTGTCAGTGAGGGACAACAAGTGCTGACCTCAGGACCACTACTGTCACATTCCCTGCCATCCTGCAGCCCATGTTGATATGCTGAAGGTGTAGGGGGGGCGGGGGGGGGGAGGGGTATGTTCGTTACGACTTTCGGAAGTAGCTAGGGGTGGTGCATACGGAAGTGTCGCAAGAGGTTGACGTAGTACCAACGGAATCAACAATCGGAGGTCACTCTTCTGACGTCACATCGACACAGAGAAGAGTTGAACTCGCTTATGGTTGTGGAAAGAAGTGTTGATGCCTTCCCGTGCTCATTGATGCGATTTCAGGAGTGCAAAGCCAAGAGTTAAGGGCGATATATGTGTTTAAATGATGACCTCGTCTGTCATGTCCCATCAGACGCAACAGTATTTGCGATTGAGAGAGAGAGACAGAGACAGAGAGACTGTGTACATCTTCCTTCTTTGAAATGTGTCTTAATCGAACTCAAGCGTGCGCGTGTTTACCATATATACGATATAAAGTGTTGGTGGGCACCCATGTAGGCATCCAACCAACAAAAAGCCGGAAGCCTACATGCCCATTTACACCACTATCTTCTCACACGGGCGATTCTGGCCAGCGTTTAAGATCACAATCACCACCCCAACCCACCGCCACCACCACCACTTCACGTACCTCTCCCACAATAAAAGCCAGGCCAGATCAAAGCCTAACCCTTTCAAGGAGCTTGACAGGCAATTGTGCGCGTCTGAGACAAGACATCGCCATCGCACCATCCCCCCTGTCAATGTGCTGATAACTTCACGCCCGTCACATCGGCATGCAAATGGCTGACATACATGAACTGGCATGGCTCATACATGCAGATGGAATTTACTTCGCGGGGGAAATGCAGCGATGAGACGGCCTTCTGAAGATCCGGATATGGCGCAATTTCCAACGTCGGTCGGTTGGGGGAGAAAAATAAAAATAAACGCGAATGAAAGAGGATGGCGTGAACGGTTGGCGTTTTATAAAGAAGGGACGGAGGGGGTAAGAGAGGAGGGGTTGTACACAGAGAGAGAGAGAGAGAGAGAGAGAGAGAGAGAGAGAGAGAGAGAGAGAGCGCGCGAGAGAGCAAGCGCGAGAGCGAGAAAGAGCGCGAGAGCCAGAGCGAGAGCCAGAGCGAGGGCCAGAGAGAGAGCCAGAGAATTAAATTGAACTTTATTTTACAAGGATTAAAGGGGGTGTCATCCCAACTTGCCGCTTCCCAGCCTGCCGTATCCAACCCTGCCGTATCCCACCCTGCCGCACCCAACCTGCCGCATCCCAGCCTGCCGCACCCCAACCTGCCGCACCCCACCCTGCCGCATCCCACCCTGCCGCACCCCAACCTGCCACATCCCACCCTGCCGTATTCCATTCTGCCGCACCCCAACCTGCCGCACCCCAACCTGCCGTATCCCACCCTGCCGCGATGTCGATTTTAGTGTGTGTGTGTGTGCGGGGATATAGCTCAGTTGGTAGCGCGCTGGATTTGTATTCAGTTGGCCGCTGTCAGCGTGAGTTCGATCCCAGGTTCGGTGGAAATTTATTTCAGAGTCAACTTTGTGTGCAGACTCTCTTCGGTGTCCGAACCCTCCCCCCGTGTACACTACATTGGGTGTGCACGTTAAAGATCCCACGATTGACAAAAGGGTCTTTCCTGGCAAAATTGCTTAGGCACAGTTAATAATTGTCTACCTATACCCGTGTGACTTGGAATAATAGGCCGTGAAAGGTAAATATGCGCCGAAATGGCTGCAATCAACTGGCCGTATAAAATTTCATCTCACACGGCATCACTGCAGAGCGCCTAGAACTGTACCCACGGAATATGCGCGATATAAGCGTCATTGATTGATTGATTGATGTGTGTGTGTGTGTGTGTGTCTGTGTGTGTGTGTGTGTGTGTGTGTGTGTGTGTGTGTGTGTGTGTGTGCCGTATCCCACCCTGCCGTGATGTCGATTTTAGTGTGTGTGTGTGTGTGTATGCGTGTGTGTGTGTGTGTGTGTGTGTGTGTGTGTGTGTGTGTGTGTGTGTGTGTGTGTGTGTGTGTGTGTGTGTGTGTGTGTGTGTGTGCTCATATTTGTTTTTCTTCCACGCGCCGGTCAGATTCTGCAAACGTGTAAACATTTACTTGTCAACATTTCTTTGCTTCAGTTCTCAATTTTCTTCAACTTTCACGGGCCGATGAATAAATTAGATCGCTGCGTGAGAAGTAGTCACCGAAGTAGTCACTGAAGGATTCAGATTGACAGCAGTTAAAAGGGCAGGTCACGTCAACCTTTGAGTTCAGAGCTACAGAATGGCTGAGATTTTAAAAGTGAACTGCGGGGCCAATTTGCTTTTTAAGGAGTACCTATTCTCTAAAGTAGTAAAGAGCCGTCAACATCCTAATGTGCATGTCCTCGTCAACATCTTAAGGGAAGAGCAGGCTCAAATGGAGATATCGTTGCACAGGGCTCGCCTCGGGGCAAGACCACCATCTCGTCGCCGAAAGTATCGTGAGCTAGACGAACGTCTCATGCGACTTCGGGAAATGTTCCGCCAAGGCGACATGACAACGGACGAGTTCCTCACCTCTGTGCGCCACATTGTACACCACTACTAAACAAAGTGGTTGAGACACTAAGAGTCTATCATGTACCTATTAAATGCAATGTGTGTGTGTGTGTGTGTGTGTGTGTGTGTGTGTGAGTGTGTGTGTGTGTGTGTGTGTGCGTGTGCGTGTGTGTGTGTGTGTGTGCAACTTGAATGCCATATATACGTAAACTTTTAATATAAGAATGTTTTTTGTCAACGACAGGTATTTCCATTGTACTTGAACATATGCTTCTACGTTGGAAGTAAATCTGAATACTATTCTGTTTTCGAGTGTTTGTCAGCGTGGATGTCTGCATCTCTGTGTGTGTGTGTGTGTGTGTGTGTGTGTGTCTCTCTCATTTACTCTCTCTCACTCTCTCTGCCACACACACACACACACACACACACACACACACACACACACTAAAATCGACATCGCGGCAGGGTGGGATACGGCAGGGTGGGATGCGGCAGGGTGGGATGCGGCAGGTTGGGGTGCAGCAGGGCGTGGTGCGGCAGGGTGGGATGCGGCAGGTTGGGGTGCGGCAGGTTGGGGTGCGGCAGGGTGGGATGCGGCAGGTTGGGGTGCGGTAGGCTGGGATGCGGCAGGTTGGGGTGCGGCAGGCTGGGATGCTGCAGGTTGGGTGCGGCAGGTTGGGGTGCGGTAGGCTGGGATGCGGCAGGTTGGGTGCGGCAGGGTGGGATACAGCAAGCTGGGATACGGCAGGTTGGGATGCTGAGAGAGGGAGAGAGGGGGAGGGGGGTTTGCACCAAGAGAGAGAGAGAGAGAGGGAGAGAGACAGACAGACAGACAGACAGACAGACAGACAGACAGAGAGGCCGAGACCGAGAGAGAGGCCGATACCGAGAGACAGAGAGAGAGACAGAGTGGAGGGGAAGGGAGGGAGAACATTGAGGAAAGATCTGACGTTAAAGGGTATTGTATGAGTGGATGGGGTTGCAGGGAAGGGTCAGAAGGAGAAGAGAAGGTGGAGGGATTGGAGGTGAAAGTCGAGGGGTGGGCGAGGATGGTAGGGTTCAGGCGTTGAAGTGGCAAAGAAGATGTGACGCATGAGGAATATGGAATGAAGACGTCTGAATCCGTTTTCAAATCCTCGCATCAATCTGCAAGTTCATACAGTGTTTCACTTCGCTTTGTGTCAACGGAATTCAACAGGCGAAACAAAAACGAAATATCTTCATTGCACTAAGGTTTTGAAGGTTTCATTCGCTGTACTAAATGTTTCATTTCAAATTGTATCAACTGCACTAAACTTGTCAACCAGAACAGAAACAAACTCCCATCAATTAATAACATGGATCCTAATACATTTCGGTTTCATGGGCTTAAAGCAACTGACTATTCTACAAAGGATAATGTTATCGTGTTCTTGAAATTTACAGTTCAACGTGTTTTTGAATGCAGAGCCATGGAGTAACAAAATGCAGATTCTACCAGTGCCAACCGAACGCTCGTGGCCTTTATTGGACATGGTTTTGCCACTTTGGTTAAACACACAAATATCATGCTGACAGACATATTCACTGCCGCATTCTGATCCTTACTCCATCGATCATGTCACAGTCCTTTGATCAGGCATCAAATTCAGTATGGAAACCACTATTAGTTAGCAGAACGTTCGTGTATACCTACCTTGTAGTGCTGTTTTTCACTGACGAGATCGAACACAAAATTAATACTTCCGCTGTGGGTTTGAAAAGGACGAAACATTGTAAATGTAAGTAACAATCTCATGCCCGCTTAGAAGTGGACACGGATTTATTCAGAACATTGTAAATGTAAGTAACAATCTCATGCCCGCTTAAAATGGACACGGATTTATTCAGAACATTGCAAATGTAAGTAACAATCTCATGCCCGCTTTGAGTGGACACGGATTTATTCAGAACACTGTAAATGTAAGTAACAATCTCATGCCCGCTTAAAATGGACACGGATTTATTCAGAACATTGCAAATGTAAGTAACAAATTGAATCTCATGTCCGCTTAGAATTGACACGGATTTATTCAGAACACTGTAAATGTAAGTAACAATCTCATGCCCGCTTTGAGTGGACACGGATTTATTCAGAACACTGTAAATGTAAGTAACAATCTCATGGCCGCTTTGACTGCCTAGCTGTTGCTAAGACTGATTATAAAATGCTGGTGTTTACAAACTGTGTTATTCACATGAGTAAAAAAACAATGTTCAAAAAGCGACAACCAAGCACTTTGCCTTCCCACCCCGTGTGTCTCCTTGGCTCCCATCCCATCCCCACAGTCCAAACCCCCTTCAAAGACCACCCCCTTCCCACCCCGTGTGTCTCCTTGGCTTACCCCTCCCATCCCCGCAGTCTAAACCCCCTTCAAAGACCACCCCCTTCCCACCCGCTTGTCTTCTTGGCTCCCCTCCCATCCCCACAGTCTAAACCCCCTTCAAAGACCACCCCCATCCCACCCCGCTTGGCTCCCCTCCCATCCCCACAGTCTAAACCCCCATCAAAGACCACCCCCATCCCACCCCGCGTGTCTTCTTGGCTCCCCTCCCATCCCCACAGTCTAAACCCCCTTCAAAGACCACCCCCTTCCCACCCCGCTTGGCTCCCCTCCCATCCCCACAGTCTAAACCCCCTTCAAAGACCACCCCCATCCCACCCCGCTTGGCTCCCCTCCCATCCCCACAGTCTAAACCCCCTTCAAAGACCACCCCCATCCCACCCCGCGTGTCTCCTTGGCTCCCCTCCCATCCCCGCAGTCTAAACCCCCATCAAAGACCACCCCCATCCCACCCCGCTTGGCTCCCCTCCCATCCCCACAGTCTAAACCCCCATCAAAGACCACCCCCATCCCACCCCGCTTGGCTCCCCTCCCATCCCCGCAGTCTAAACCCCCATCAAAGACCACCCCCATCCCACCCCGCTTGGCTCCCCTCCCATCCCCCCAGTCTAAACCCCCATCAAAGACCACCCCCATCCCACCCCGCTTGGCTCCCCTCCCATCCCCGCAGTCTAAACCCCCATCAAAGACCACCCCCATCCCACCCCGCTTGGCTCCCCTCCCATCCCCGCAGTCTAAACCCCCATCAAAGACCACCCCCATCCCACCCCGCTTGGCTCCCCTCCCATCCCCGCAGTCTAAACCCCCATCAAAGACCACCCCCATCCCACCCCGCTTGGCTCCCCTCCCATCCCCCCAGTCTAAACCCCCATCAAAGACCACCCCCATCCCACCCCGCGTGTCTTCTTGGCTCCCCTCCCATCCCCGCAGTCTAAACCCCCATCAAAGACCACCCCCATCCCACCCCGCTTGGCTCCCCTCCCATCCCCCCAGTCTAAACCCCCATCAAAGACCACCCCCATCCCACCCCGCGTGTCTCCTTGGCTCCCCTCCCATCCCCACAGTCTAAACCCCCTTCAAAGACCACCCCCATCCCACCCCGCGTGTCTCCTTGGCTCCCCTCCCATCCCCACAGTCTAAACCCCCATCAAAGACCACCCCCTTCCCACCCCGCTTGTCTTCTTGGCTCCCCTCCCATCCCCGCAGTCTAAACCCCCTTCAAAGACCACCCCCATCCCACCCCGCGTGTCTTCTTGGCTCCCCTCCCATCCCCACAGTCTAAACCCCCTTCAAAGACCACCCCCTTCCCACCCCGCTTGTCTTCTTGGCTCCCCTCCCATCCCCGCAGTCCAAACCCCCTTCAAAGACCACCCCCATCCCCACCCCCAGCCCTCGACATAAAGTTTCGTCAGCGGATCAGAGCACACTTTTCCGGGCCATCACTCAACATGAAAAATGGCCGCTAAAATGCTCTTTCTTTCCGGTTACATTCCGACAGTTTATCTCATCACAGCTGTGGAAGGTGTTCGAAGCGTGAGAAATCTATTTACCTTCCTTTGCCCGGCACGTTACACTCGTGAAAATGGGTCTGTAGACTTGCAGGGAAATCAGATTTCAGCGGCGTTCACAAGCAAAACATGGCGAAAGCCCGGAAAGATTTCCGTCGGAGGAGACACGGGAGGTGACTCCCGCAGTAGTTGAACTTGACAGCTAATTTCCTCCCTTTGTGCGCCTATTGATTTTCTTATTGCTCGCCATCATTGCCAGCCACAATTTCCTATTGGATAATTTCTGGAGTCAAAACACAGTGCGCATGTACACTTTCCTTGAACCCTTTCTTTCTTCTTTCCGTTTCTCTGGGAGGAAATCAGAGCTATGAGACCACGTCAAGGGCAGCAGCTCGTGTTTCTGACACAAAAACAGCCCCGGAATAATCTCTAACCCCAATTTTCTATTGGACAATTTGTGGAGTGCAAACAAAGAGCATGCAGACAAATTTGTTTTTTCTCTCCAGACCGAAAAGAAAGAAAGAAGAGAGCGGCAGGGGTAACAACTCGTGTTACTTTAAAACATGTTACAAATCAACAACAACAAATCCGAACCCTTTCTGACCTCAATTTCCTATTCGATGGAACTTCTGGATTCGAAACACGATGCATATGTACAGTCTTGTTCTCTTTTTCTTGATGGGAGAAAAACGTAACTGGGAGAGAGCGTCGGGGGTAACAGTTCGTGTTTCTTAAAAAAACAAAAAAATAAAAAAAAAATCGGAATAATCTCTAACCCCAATTGAATAATTCCTGGAGGGAAAACACAGACCACATAATCATGTTTCCTTTTTTCTTTTTTTCAAGGAGGGATAGTGAGCTAAAAACTGTGTATGGGGGGGGGGGGGGGTAGGAGGGGGGATTCTGAAAGAGCTAATGTTCTTCACATAAAAATGGCAAAGAAAAAAAGATTCACCCAAATTAGCCATTAGACAATTTCTGCAGTGTCAACACAACTAGTGCACGTGAAGTTCATGCTAATGAGGACACGGTGATGGGGGAGTCGCTTGGGACGTGAATCCTCTTGTTCCACAAAGCCACATGATTATTCCAAAAACAGTTTTTCTGTCCCAAAATATCGCAAAGTGAAATTGATTTTTTTGTTCATTTTAAGAAAGAGCATGACGACTGTGATTGAAAGCTTTTATATGAAGACAAAATCTACCAATCATCTGAACCGACACATTCTAATGGATGTTTTCAGCACAAAGTGAAATTATGCGCGATGTTTGGTCCACAGAAATACCCCCCCCCCACACACACACACACAACGCTTACAAATTGGTAAAAGCGCAAACTAAAATCTGAAAACAAAGCACCCAACTAGAGACTTACACCTCGGAGTCAAAAGGAACTGCAACAACTGCTGCAACATTCCTTCTTTCGTTCTACAATAGGGCTATTGGCAAAAGAAGAGTGTATATAACAGGGCTATTTGTAGGAGAAGAGAGATAGTGTGAACCTCTTGTCGAAATCTTCCATAGTGTTTGCAGTTGTCCCAAACAGACAGCAACTTTCTGTGATTATAAATTAGTGCATGGATAATTTTGTAGAATTTACTGTGTAACTGACTCGTATTCGTTATCATTTCCTGAATCCAATGTTTACTCTCAAACAGTACTCACAATGAAAGAAAATAGCAACATTTGCATGCTTCGCGGAGACGAGCTGATCGAAACCGTCTCAGTTTTCCGGTTTAGACTAGCAAAGCGATAGTACATGACGATTGTAGTCTTGGTGTTTTTTGAGTGTTGATCGTTTAGTTTCAGGCCGGCAAATTGATTAAATGTTTGTATATCGCTTCACGCGACTTGTTTTTACGTCAGTTTGAGCGTGTCTCTCTCTCTCTATTTCTGCCAGGATGTCTACCGGTGTCTGTGTGTAAATCTAAGAGAATACCTAATATGTATAACTGCCTGCCGGAATGCCCGTGTGTTTGTTTGTCTGGCCGCCTGAATGCATGCCTGTCTATCCATGAGTGTACCGGAGAAAAGCAAAATAAAACAACAGAGGCATGCAAAGAGAACCGCACAAAAAAGACGCAGGCAGCTTAACATGTGATTTTACAAGTAACGAAGCATGAGGGTGCTGTTAAGCCTATCCTGCATTCAGCACAATGACCTATTTCATCATGTCAATGCCTGACAACAGTTAATTGATCTTTGTTGTTGTTGTTGGTTTTTTTTTTTTTTTTTTTTTTTTGGGGGGGGGGGGGGAGGGGGTCGCTAGTTTCAAAGATGGGAATGAGAGAAGGAATATGTACCACGAACGCTTTGGACTGTATATTTATAAAGAAAGTGTTTGTTGGTATGTTTTGTGTGTGTGTTCGCTTTTACGCTTATTCAATGACACAAGTGTCTTTTTGTTTCTCGTTCCTTAACAGCTCTTATTTAAATAGTACAAGATGACAAAACAACAACAACAACCACGAACATTAACAACAACACGGAAATCGTAAAACGCTCCGACCCAAACAACGCATAGCCCCCTGGTTCTTGCTGTTTCGCAAACTCTAGGAAATGATCGTAAATCATGAGGTCAGTAGACAATGGAAATACCCACAGGGGAATAGTTTCACAAAAACACCGCAGCTTAGAGACAGTAAGTTAAATGTTTTTAGGTCTGTCGAGCGTATTGATTTTTTTTCTCCATTCCAAAGAGTAAAATCTGGAAAAGTGGTCTAGACCATAAAGCTCTGAAAGTTTTAAAGACTTTACACACGGCAACGCATACACAATTACCCCCGCCCCATCCACACAGTCACACCCATGCCCACACACACATGCATAAACACACCCGCTTACACACACACACACACACACACACACACACCACCCCCCCACACACACACACACACATACAAACACACATACACACACACATACACACACACACACGCACACACACACACACACACATACATACACACACACACACACACATACACACACACACACACACACATACACACACACACACACCACCCACCACCCACACACACACACACACCACCCACACACGTGCGCGCAAGCCGCTTTAACGTGCAGAAAAGAGGAACCCCCCGCCTCCAAACCTTTCCCATTCTCCTCCGCCTGCCCTGCATCTCGGAAGCGTAATGCAACAACAGTTCCGTCCACCATGTCGTGTCAGTATCTTTCCGCATGAAAACCTTGCTAAATGAATATAAACAAGGTGCACGTACGTCCCGTTATAATGTCGTCTTCATCCTACGAGCAGTCCATCATTTCGCTTGGCAACCTGTCAGTATTTCCATGCTACATCAATAGTCCCGATAGCAATGCCTCCTCCTCCATTCCATTTTGTCTTAGTTATTCTTCACCCAGAATTACCAGAACTGTTATTACCCAAAACAGAAATCATACCCTCCCCACAATCTCCTTCAAACAGATTCGATCTCCGAAAACTGCAGCAGACACAACAATAGCCGAGACAACTACCTACCCCCAAATCACCTCTCGCGTGAGACCACGCTCCCGTCTCGTTAAAATCTCTCTCGGAGCGAGACCTCCACAGTCTGCAATCTGACCCGAGCATTTTATCGTCCCTCTGAATGGAGACGAGTGGCGGGTCCCCATCATCATGTTGTGATTTCCATAATGGGGAGATTGGGGGTAATTGTGTCATCTCCTGAATTCCAGGCGTAATTATGTCATCTGGTGGATTACAAACTGGACCGTACGGTACGCTGATGGGCCATCCGCTCCACCAGGACTTGCGTCGTTACCCTACGCCTCGTTTACTGAGGCGGAAAATCGGTTGGTACCACCAGCTACAATTTCTCTATCGCCCTGGTAAAGCACGGCGATAAATAAGTGGTGATAAGTCCAATGGAGCTCGAACCACAACCGAGACAAACACGTGTGGTTGATCCCCAAGGGTAAATCTTGTGAGCAAACAAATTGTGGGACAGTCTGTTGGACTTCTCTTGTCGTGCACTACTGGCATTTGTCTTCATCTCAGTGCTTGGCCTCGTGGGAATATGACACTAGTCTACGGGCAACCACCATGAGACCATGATTCTAATTGACTCGACTGTGTGCTGTGGGGTTTTTTTTCGCTCGATCATGACAGTTATTATTTTTATCAGGGTCAGTAAATTCCAAGCTCACTAGGCAGTGCCAATAGATGTCTAATAACAGTCACGTTAATTGATGCAAAGCATGTCTCGACTGACATCAGTATATGGATGAGTTCCAAACGTGGGCATATTTTAGTCATTTGTGTCGTTGGACGACAAAAATGCGAGCTTTCGACCATCATGTTTGGCTAGTGTTGCCTTTTACTTATGGCCGCGCCGACGTTTTCCTTCTTAGCCTTGAATAAATCGCATCTGTTGACTTCATGCCATAAAACAAATGGCAGTTATAATGACTGTTGGAAGACCAACATGTGCACATTGCGATTCTTCGATTACATCAGAAAATGTTCAGTGAATCTAAAGATAAAAGTAATTAAACATGAAATAAACTCTGTCAGATGTTCAAAGGGCCAGTATGTTTCTGTCAGCCATACAGTGCGACTGCCCTCTCACCCTCTGCTTGTCGATACTCCGGGTGTTTACCAGGGATAACTGTTTAGTGTACAAGCACTATGAATTCCAAAGGCGCCCCGCTCCACCAGAGCCATGCTCAGAAAAACGAAACGGGTTGTGAAAGAGTGAATACCCTTGATTTGTACTTGGACAAACATTGGAGGAGCCAATCACTAGCGAGGGGTGTGTCGGACACACATTGGAGGGGCCAATCACTAGCGAGTTGTGTGTCGGACACACATTGGAGGGGCCAATCACTAGCGAGTTGTGTGTCGGACACACATTGGAGGGGCACTAGCGAGGGGTGTGTCGGACACACATTGGAGGAGCCAATCACTAGCGAGGGGTGTGTCGGACACACATTGGAGGGGTCAATCACAAGCGAGGGGTGTGTCGGACACACATTGGAGGGGCCAATCACTAGTGAGGGGTGTGTCGGACACACATTGCAGGGGCCAATCACTAGCGAGGGATGTGTCGGACACACATTGGAGGGGCCAATCACTAGCGAGGGCTGTGTCGGACAAACATTGGAGGAGCCAATCACTGGCGAGGGGTGTGTCGGAAACACGAGGACAGGTGCACGAGTGACTTCATTTGTCAGAGGAAAAGCAAGGGTATTCACTCTTTCACAAGCCATACAAACCCGACGGAGTTATTTCCAAAAATCGTCTATTGTATCACCAGAGTCTTGATAAAGCACGGAACCAAGCTCTTTCACAGAACGGATCATTGTTTCATGTATTATTTTGTGTTTTGCTATTCAAAGCGTACTTTTTGTCTTCGTCAACAAACGGTCGTCGTGATCTCGGACATTGTCCTCTAAAAAATTAAATGCATTACATAATGTTTGAAATCTTAGGTATGTTTTTCTCAAAGACATCCCAGACCCTCAAGAAGCACGGCATTTTGAAGCGTTGTTTTGCACTTAAGCAACCCCATCCCATCAATGCTTTCATCATTCCTATGTTGTTTAGATTTCAACGTTAGCTGTGCCCGCGTGCATTGTTTAATATATTGCTTCGGGAATACCGTAAACCACTCACCCATTCAACCGAAAGCGCAAAATAATACCCCCACACAAGAATATATCACTTAATGTTTGGCCACTCAAAGGCTATGTTTGGTTTGAGGTTTTCCGCTAATAACAGCCATCACAATATTTGCACGTTGGCTCTCCTATTATCTTCGCATTTTCCCCCGATCATCGAAAGCAGACATCAGAATAACCAAGTGCAGTTATTGGGTTTTTTTTTTCTTCTAAGTCAAGCTCATCCTCTAGATTCCCCGAAGCGGCGATGTTGGTCGTCGAACGTCTGTGGAATCTGTTGTTGTTGTTGTTGTAGTTTTTCACGAGCAGTAATTTCTTCGTTTTTGACTTTCTTTACAGGAAAGGTTTCAACTAAACACAGACACGCGCGTGCGCACACAGACACAGACACAGACACACACAGACACACACACACACACACACACACACACACACACACACACACACACACCTACACACACACACACACACACACACACTTGTCACAGTGTTGCCCCTCTCATTACTTCCTCGGCGTTGCCTCCCCTAGAATAACTCCAAAATGTGCACAGCACAGCTCCAGCCGCCATTACCCCAAGCATCTCAACGCCTCTCCTCCCACCGTTATTGCCCGAGTTCCCTCATGCCAGGGAGGGAGAGGGGCAGGATCTTGCGGTCATCAAGTACGGACCGGGTTCGTGGGGTTCCCCTGCGCCCTGTAAAGTGGACGTTTCCTTGCCGGCCATGAATACCCGATCAGATGGACTGGGGATGCCATTGCCGTCAGTTTTGTGTCAGCAGAAGACCCTAGCTTGTCAAAGTTGTTCTTGTGATACGCGCGCGATCATGAGTTATTTCTAATATGCTGACTGTTAGCAAATGATAACAGACATGTCGAGAAAATGGATTATCAGCATAAGCCGAAGGCGAATGCTAATATCATTTTTGAGACATGTCTGTTATCATATGCTTACAGTCTGCATATAAGAAATAACGGTTTTATTACTGTCAATTTCCATCCCGCGAATTAGACGGAACAGCCGCAATGGGAACTGGGTCGCTCCTTTCTGATTATGCCTGTCAGTCAAATCATTCTCGTGACCTGGGTCAGCCAATCAGAGTCACTCACCTGACGTGATGAATATTCGCAGGTCAAATACGTTCAGACAACAATCTCTCAGGATAAACCATGTTGAACATGCGTTTCAGTTGCTTCGATATCTCTACTCCAACTGAGAGCGACATATTTCGAAATGATGCCAGAGAGAAAGGAAATAAAGTGACGATATATTTGACGTCAATCAAGAGACGCAATTTGACTTCAAACGTCATAACTTTGACAATCACATATTTGAAGTAAGTGGGGTCGGCATTGCAAACGCAGAGAGGGGGGGGGGGGGGGGGTGGTGCCTTGCCGTTCTGTTAAGCGCCCACAGACAAAACTTGCTTTTCTGTATTTTTAATAATAATAATAATAATAATAATAATAATAATAATAATAATAATAATAATAATAATAATAATAATAAATAACTTTTCTATAGCGCGAGTCCCATCAATTGGCTCCAGGCGCTTTACAAATTCATTATAGAATAAACTAGCACAAATCAACAAGCATACAAAGCATACATTTAACTGAGACATAACACCAAGATCCCAAGCACTAAGCAAAACTTAGCGTACAATGTTGAAAGTACACACACACACATCACATACACACATACACACACACACACACACACACACACACACACATACGCACCCACGCGCACACACAAAGATACCATTGACAAATAGACCATAAAGCACATGCAGGGAAGAGAGTTCCAAAACAGAATAGAGTTGTGGAGAGTCTACTCAGGCTAAGCAAAGGCTTTACGAAACAGGTGTGTTTTGAAGGAGGAAAGGCTGCTGGAGTCACGGATAGAACTTGGAAGCGAGTTCCAGACAGTCGGAATCTGGTACCTAAAGGTTCTTTCACCAAAGGTCTTGGTCCTGGTTTTGGGGATGCGAAGGAGTTTTTCAGAGGAGGATCTGAGAGAACGGGATGGCTCGTAGATACTGAGGGAATGGGACAAATAGGGGGGAAGTGATTTCTCAAAACTTTTAAGATAAAGAGTGTAGTATCTGACAGCATTTGAAGTGTCATTCTTTAGAATAAATCACGCTGATCTTGTTAGTTCCAATGTGTATTTTGTCGTGATAAACAAAAAGGTTATAACATTTAGATGGTCGCCTAGAATCTGTCCTGATGGTGAAAAAGCTATATTGTACACTGGAATGGTAATAAACGATGATAACGTTATCGTTTAAGATAGTCCTTGATTGAGCCCAAAGTCGACTTCGCGAAGTCTTTTTACCGAAAATGAGTGTTAAAGCTTTGTGCGGCCAGTTTCGTGAAGTATACAAGAAAAACAGTTATCTGGTCTTTTTCTCTAGGTCTCCGTCTGTCTGTCTGTCTGTCTGTCTGTCTGTCTGTCTGTCTGTCTGTCTGTCTGTCTCTCTCTCTCTCTCTCGGTCTCCGTCCGTCTGTCTGTGTCTGTCTGTCTGTCTCTCTCTCTCTCTCTCTCTCTCTCTCTCTCTCTCTCTCTCTCTCTCTCTCTCTCCGTCCGTCTGTCTGTGTCTCTGTATGTCTGTGTCTCTGTATCTCTCTCTCTCTCTCTCTCTCTCTCTCTCTCTCTCTCTCTCTCTCTCTCTCTCTCTCTCTCTCTCTCTCTCTACGTCTCCGTCCGTCTGTCTGTATCTCTGAATGTCTGTGTCTCTGTATGTCTCTCTCTCTCTCTCTCTCTCTCTCTCTCTCTCTCTCTCTCTCTCTCTCTCTCTCTCTCTCTCTCTCTCTCTCTCCTTTTTCGAACGGTTTTTGCTCAGGTCTCTATTTTTACATGGCCCTTCCTTCGGCGGACTAACAACGCATGTCTTTGCACGCCGAATGACAACAATAAAAAGCCAAAGCGGGTACTCTAAACCCGCCAAACTGTTGGAGCTTGGCGATCAATGAGCGATTGGAAGCAAACACCATTCGGACGGGTACGACTGTCACTAACAGTCAATTCAGACTTCCCAGAATGTCATTCCGTTGTCAGATTGGTTCATGGGTCAGCAGAAAATCGACAATTCTGATGCGACTGTAAACTGGTGCCTACTCTGACAGGGGTGGGGTCGACAAGCACAGAGAGAGAGAGAGAGAGAGAGAGAGAGAGAGAGAGAGAGAGAGAGAGAGAGAGAGAGAGAGAGAGAGAGAGAGAGAGACACACACACACACACACACACACACACACACACACACACACACACACACACACACACACACACACACACACATTCAGTGAGGAACCAAAAGGCGGGTAGGGGAGGGGTTGCATTGAAGACACTGAACGTCATTTCATGCTGAGACAATGTAATTACAACCACGAGTCACAGTGTTTGAAAGCTGTTCACCTTTTGCGTTATTTAACCCATCAGAGTGTCACTAATACTTGACTATTAAGAACATTGGTAAAAGTATCCTAATTATTGTGCGTGTCTGAATACTTGTGTTTTATGTTTACAAATGACTCTCCTCTCTGTGTGAAAGCAACTGACAGTTTAAATGATTGGACGTATTTATGTGTGTGCTTTTATTTTACTGAAGTTTTTTTTTCTTTACACGCCCACAGTGAAAAAGAGAGAAATGAATGTGTTTGTTGTCTGTTTATGTGCTTATTATTTATGACCAAAATATAGTTTCGGAAATCACCATGCTGTCGATCTCAAGGGTAAAACCTCCTATAGCAATACCAAGTCTGTATCTTCAGCATGTAAGAGAAATGGGGGTGGTACTAACTGAAGCAATGGCAACATTATGCCTTGACGAAGTCTCTTATCTTTAGATGTTCTGCCCATTACTGATGTTTTGCACGAGGAAGCAGGTTTATTTTCTACAAAGATGTTTTTGCTTTACTACTGCTTCAACCAGCGAAATGACATTATCCAGTTTCTGGAGGGATTTGAAGCAGTTTTGGTACGGTAATATCTCTACAGGAAAGAGATTAAGATTTTTTTTTTAATTAGTGGAAAGAAAACACGGAGCAAAGCAAACATGCCCACATCAGTATTGCGTATGTGATGAGAAGGAAAAAAAACAGCCATTAAAACACACTTTTTTGTCCGAGCTGGCTTGACTCGTATAACAACCAAGGATGTTGTTCTGATCTGCTGTAAGCTAATCATGAACTGCAGCTTTCTGGGTTCTTGCCTGCAAATCCTTGTTGTAAAAGTTTGTTTTGCTTTTAAGACAATTGTGAACTGGATTGTAATCTTGTGGGTTGAAAAATCTTTTAAAATCTAATGTCATTCTTCTTCTTCGTCTTCTTCTTCTTATTTTCGTCGTTTTCTTTTTCTTCCTCTTCTCTTTCTTCTAGTGTTGTGTCCCCCGCAGGTTAGGGGGAAGAATTTACCCGATGCTCCCCAGCATGTCGTAAGAGGCGACTAACGGATTCTGTTTCTCCTTTTACCCTTGTTAAGTGTTTCTTGTATAGAATATAGTCAATGTTTGTAAAGATTTTAGTCAAGCAGTATGTACGAAATGTTAAGTCCTTTGTACTGGAAACTTGCATTCTCCCAGTAAGGTCATATATTGTACTACGTTGCAAGCCCCTGGAGCAATTTTTTGATTAGTGCTTTTGTGAACAAGAAACAATTAACAAGTGGCTCTATCCCATCCCCCCCTTTCCCCGTCGCGATATAACCTTGAACGGTTGAAAACGATGTTAAACACCAAATAAAGTAAAGTTCTAGTGTTGTGCGGAGAGTTTTTCTTCGCTTTTCCATTCGCTTTTTTCTTCTCTGTTAATCTCTTCCGGAAATGGATTTCTTCTTCTTCAATGCGTGCTTCATCCATGGCTTTCGTACCACCCCATTAACCATTTCCTTCGAAAAGCTTCCAAACAAACTGTGCGTGCAAGTGCGTGTTTACGTAGATGTAAGTTGAGCGAGGTGATAAAACCGACAGGGCGGTGTCAGAATGAACGATGCGCGTGATGAATGCGCAAGGGCGATTGATCCGGGCACTTATGGGCAGTTTTACGTCTCATTGCCGACACTTTCCGGAACTCCCCGATCACACCGCAGATGGGGGCAGAAAGGACATAAATCAAGTCCACCCTGAGGATTCCTGCACGCATCCATGTTTGACTTTGCGATCGTATCTCCCATGCTTATCCAAACAAGGTCTGGCTACGGCTAATGTTGTTGTGTTGTTGTACAAACAAGGTCTGGCTACGGCTAATGGTGTTGTGTTGTTGTACAAACAAGGTCTGGCTACGGCTAATGGTGTTGTGTTGTTGTACAGTAAAAGGCCATCGACACTGTTATCTGTTGGAAACCGGATTTGATTTGTTGTGCTGCCGACAGTTGTTGGCCTCGTATATTACAACGATGCTGGGAGAGGTCTGAATCTTGTGGAGTTCTAAATGCTGACAATTTCATGAGTCCGATAAGGATGCTGGAGCCACAAGCACGCGCAGATGTTTTATTGTAATCACCACTGTGTACTTTAAACCTTTAAGTGTACCTTACGATTCTCGCTTCAAAAAGCTTTGGCACTGAATGTTCGTTAACAACACTTCGCGAAGTCGACTTCGGGCTCAACTGTTGACATCCTTGACAGAGACACCTTCCAATGCTTTTGTGGAAATCTTGAATTAAGAACGAATCTCATGGGTGTTGTGGCATGTTTTCCAGAGGTGGTGCTCATCTCCAACAAAAAGTGAGGACACAGATGAGCCCGCAGAAAGGCTAGAATACCGAATCATTCACCAACGCACACGCTCGGTTTATAGAACACGTACCTGATGGGGCTTATGATGGTTTGTTCCTGCATTGATCCTGATTCTAACCAAACACGTTTAAGTACAACATGTGTTTATGAATAAACACGATTCCTGAAGCATATATTAATACACGCGCTCGTACACCAAAACTAAAGGACGATTGACCAACATAGTAAGGGCAACATTTCTTCAGAGGAAAATGATATTAGGCTTGGCATTCTGCAAAGTGTGGTTGAATCATCATAAATCATTCTACCTTTGATATGTTTCTTTTTCGATAACTAACATACAAACAAAACGATAAATAAAGAAACGAACGGATGTTAAATTAGTATACGTTTCTTCAACTGCATGCAGTGTATAACCTCTACTGCCATTCAGGGAACATCATGTTTTAAAGAATATGTGCAGTTTTTGTAGGATTGCTTTTATAGTATTCATTACCAAACAAACCATACACATACAACCAAACACAGCATCTATCATACTCTCTGCAACTGTCTTGGTGGTGTTCTTTTTTATATATATATGTCGTGCCGAATTCACGTAATTGCCGATTCCGCGTAATGGGCAACATTTTTGCCCATTTCGCGTAATCGGCAAAACGCTGCCCAATACGTGAAATCGGCAGCGTTTTGCCGAAATCGCGTAAACGCCTCTAAAACTTGCATATTTCGCGAATTCAGCAGCCGATTACGCGGAATCGGCAGCCGATTACGCGTAATAGGCAAGTTGCCCATTACGCGAAATCGGCAATAGTGAGTTTAGTGTGTATGTTTGTATGTGTGTATGTGCGTGTGCGTGTGCGTGTGTGTGTGTGTGTGTGTGTTGTCGTCGATACTGACCATGACTGTGATAATATACTTTTTAGCACGCACGCACACACACTCACACACAAACACACACACACACACACACACACACACACACACACACACACACACACACACACACACACACAGTATACTAGTGATGCAAACGAGGCAAACATTTATTTTCAAAACAAAAGAACGATAATAGGAAAAGATCAACAAATAGATGATCATGAAGAATTACGCATAATTGTAAAAAAGAACGCACCTCAACAATACAAGTTAAGCTGCTATTTTCATCTTTCAGTACCACAAACACAGGTTATAGTTTGGCTGACATGCAGTTTGGTAGTAATTTTTATTTGTTTTTACATTTGCTGTTTTTCGGGTGGCAGTGACTGTGGCAGAGAGTGCCGCTTTTTCTACAAGCGCATCTCTTGGAGCTGCAGGATGCCTGACAGGCGCATTTTGCAAACCCCTGACCACCATGGCATGGGCGGAATGCTTAGTAGCGATTTTTCTAAAAGAAGAAACGGCTGGGTTTGTATCTTGAAGCTTTATGATTTGACAATCTGCCTTCTGTAACTGGTTTCTGGAATAAGCAGTATTGACGACGCCGTGCTTTGTAGCGATCCTATACGCGCCGTGTTCTGTGATTTTAGACACGACTCCGGGGATATTTCTGGCGTCGAGTCGACCCCTGTCAAACTCAGACACTGGAAGTAGGAAACAGTCCCCGACGTTTAGGGAGGGTTGTTTGGCATTGCTTGAAGACAGCATTTGAGCGCTACTTTTTTCTTGGCCAAGTGAAGCCTCCGCTCTGCACGCCCTTATCTTCTTCATGTGTTCAGCAACTGTGGGGTCATCAGATGTATTGTCATTCTCTTCTTCTTGAGATCTGG